>NC_060275.1:7784450-8084450 GCF_021613505.1 Equus quagga
TCAAGAATTCAAAGTAGAGAACAGTTTATTTAGATGATATTTGTAGATGTGGCTTTTGTCTAACGGAGTAAATCCCAGAAGATCCACAGAGTTTTTGAGAAAACCATACCAGCAGAAACATTGTCAGTTGTACCAAAAGGGAGAGAGACAATATCAAATTTTAAGATGCTACTAAATCCCCAAAACTCTATTATTAGGAAGCAGACTGAGAAACTATTCAGTTACAAACATCGTCTCCCTTTCAAGAAACGGTGAAAGCAAGAGCCAAAAGTTGGGAGCAGAGGGCCATAGAAAATTATTAGCAGGCTTTGTAACCTGTTCAAAAGACTTCCAACATTTGCTCTGCTGCATTTAAGAATGGCTATGGATGACTGGCTCATTTACGACTTCTACATTCCTTTTTGAATAGGACTACTTACAGCAGTTGTCCTACGCCTATCCCACCATTGCAGGCTCACTGTACTAAGATAGCGTGTCTTTTTAATTTAACAGTCCTACAGATTCAGAGGAGCAGTGCTCGAGGTGCTGAACTTAAGAAATTACATCCATCATCATACCAGAACCTGCGAGCTTCAATGAAAGCAATGCTCAGAGAGAAATTTACAGCAAGAACTTCATATATTAAAGATGAAGAAAAATGTCACATCAATAATCTAACTTTGCACCTTATGAACTAAGAAAAGAAGAGCAAGAAAAACAAGATAAACTCTAAGCTATCATGAGGAAGCAAATAATAAAAATTAGAGTGGAAATAAATAAATTAGAGGATAGATAACAGTAGAGAGAACCAACAAAACCAAAACTGGTTCTTTGAAAAGACCAACAAAATTAAAAAACCTTTAGACAGACCAAGAAGAAAAAGAGAGAAGACTAAAATTATTGAAATCAGAAATGAAAGTGGGGACATTACTATCGACCTTACAAAAAAAAAATACTATTAAAAATTGTGTGTAAACAAAATAGATAACTTGGATGAAATGGGCAAATTTCTAGAAATAAATATGCCAAGAAATTTCTTTCAAGCCAGAAGAAAGAGTGCATATACTTTATGATGCCATTTGTAATCTAGAAAATTCAAAGTAAACTATAGTGACAGAAAGCAAATCAGTGGTTATCTGGAAGGAGGGTGTGTAAGGAGGAGTGGGATGGAGGGGTTAGTTCAGGAAGGGCTCTTGCTCCACTCCCATGCTTGGACTCTGTGATACAATCGGTTTGCCTGGGGACCAGAAATCCACCATCTCCCTTTAGACTAATTTTGTGTGTGGATGTGAGGAAAATTGGCCCTGAGCTGACATCTGTTGCCAATCTTCCTCTTTTCCCTCGAGGAAGATTGTCACTGAGCTAACATCTGTGCCAATCTTCCTGTATTTTATGTGGGATGCCACTACAATGTGGCTTGACAAGTGGTGCTAGGTCTGTGCCTGGGATCTGAACCTGTGAACCCCAGGGCACTGAAGCAGAGCATGCAAACATAAATAGTAAGCCACTGGGCCAGCCCCTCATTAGACTAATTTTGCCTAATTGTGATACAGAGATGGCTT
Source organism: Equus quagga (assembly GCF_021613505.1). NCBI lineage: Eukaryota > Metazoa > Chordata > Mammalia > Perissodactyla > Equidae > Equus > Equus quagga. The sequence goes on from NC_060275.1 coordinate 7,785,992, forward strand.
GTCACCATGGATTATAGTGAGATTATGACATTTATGGAATTCACAAAGCCCCCATTCTCATCTGATTTTCAAAAGAGACTGGTGGAGGTATAAGTACCCACTGCACCATATATCACACAGGTGTTTCTCTATGTGGTGTCACAGAGACTAAGAGAGGGTGTTCAAGAGTCAGGCAGCTCAAGCTCCACTCTGGGCTTCACCAAACTAGCTGTTGGAACGCAAAAATTTCCTTGAACTCTTGGTGCCTCATTTTCTTATAGGGTTATTCTAACAGAATTTTCTTTATAGGATCGTGGCAAGGTTTAATGTGTTACAACAGGTCACATGCTCAGAAGAGTGGACAGCCTCCAACCAGCACTCAACAACATTGACCTCTGATAAGAATAATAGCCATTACAGCCAGGTGCCTGGCTTCTTCATGAGGATGGGAGCCTCTTGTGAGCTGGGATGTCTTCTTATTCAGATTTGCATCTCCATCATTGTAGATATTCAACAAACGCTAGAGTAAGGAGGGTGAGAACTGTGAGATTAACGACCTACAAAGTCTATCCCCCACCAGGATTCATGAACCTCTGCTTTTCTCTGATGAGATATCCAGAAGGTGGTCACCCTGCTTAGCCCCTAGGTGATCTCCCCAAATCCTTTAACTTATGATTAATGAGAGAGCAAATACTCTATATGTACAAGAACAAAGAATTAACCACCAATATTAAGAGAGGAATGGTTTCCTCACAGCCATTGCCTCTACTCGGTAAAGAAAAAACCCACTATTAATTGTAAGAGTCTTTGGCAAGTCCTCCTCTTTTTCATTCTGTCCAGCCTTTCAAAGAGCCCAGCAGCAGACCTTGCTCACTAGCGCCTGCTCCTAGACCAATGGCAATGTATCGCTATTGATCATTTGAACTAACCATTTGACCTAATTTCAGTCAGAGTGAATTCCAAGTAACAAATTAGTTCACACTCAATACTGACAAACATAAATATTGAATTGTCATACTATCATTTTCCACAGAAGGTAACCACCATGAAACCTAACTTATTTCAATTTTACATAATTAAGGCCAAAAGAACCCGCCATCACCAAGGTACGTCATCCTTGTTAACATACAAATATAAAGAAACAACCAAATAAATCTCTGCCTTTTTAGATTTTTGGAAGAAATATAAAGAAACAGCCAAATAAATCTTTCCCTTTTAGATTTTTTAAAGAAAACTTCCTGGAGATAGCTGCTCATCACACTCAGGACCCCTTAAATGGAGGCAGGTCACCAATTATACAGCTCCCTCAGCACCTGAGTTGGCCAGGCTAAGAGCACATGTGTGGGGGATTCGCTCAGAATGCCTTCCTCCTTGTCCACTGCAAACAGCATCTTCACTCCTGCTGTCAGCGGCTTTTCCTTGCTCTTGTCAATCTCCCAGACTTTAAGTCTCAAGTCCCAGTGCTGCCCAGACCTCATGCCTTGTTCTATCACCTGGGGCCCACGCTCCTCCGACATTGGCCCCCTCTTTTGGATACACTTTAACATACACCTCTGGCTCCAAGCACCAATGTGGTCATCCTGTCACCTACCCTGATCCATGATACATATACGCCAGGCCTCCTTCACCAGGAAAAGGACTGAATAATGATCAGTCTTAAGATGACTTCTGCACTGAAGCAGCAAACCAAGACAATGTCAAAACTTCTGTTCTGGCTACTGTACATTTTTCACTCAGGATAATAGCAATAGGGAGAAAGGAAAGCAATATAGTAGCTTTCGCGATAACTTGGTCAAAGTTGCTCCTATTCACACAGCAAACAGAGCAAGTCTCTTGACGATGACTTTTCCTATCTAATGTCATCATTGCCATTAAAATGTCCCCAATTTCCAAGAAATAGCTAGATGCTCTTACAAAATGTTCTCCGTAATTTGTTTTCTGTGTTTAACAATTAATAACAATAAACTAATAATAATAAATTAATGCAGTCACTGGCCCTTGTATACCTTTGCCTTCTATTTTAATATGCACTGCCCTTAATGACATCTTAGAACAATAAGGGAACAAAACAACTGTCATTACTCTCTGTCCCTGGCTTTCTAGAGAGAATAAAAGACTTAGCAATCATATAAAATTGTATTGGGGCATACATGTGTATCCACTATCAATTTGATCTGAAAACGTATTTCTTGGAGCTATCTTTGATCAAATACCTTTTGGAAAATCTCAATCTACCCTCAGAGCTACATGTACTGCAGTCTGAAAAATCACTTTTTCAAATCCAATTTGAATAACAATATCCAATATACAAAGAATTTCCAAGTATAAACAAATTCAATTTGATGACTTAATATACTATCAATATTCTATTTCATGTATTACACTATTCTAACAATTCCTATATCTTTACATCCAATAACTTGGCAATATTAGCATCTCTTGCCCAAAAGTTCAATTATGTTTGTATGAATTCTTGTGGAAACAATTACTAAAAGATCTCTCAAGATGATTTCGGGAAAAATATTCAAAGAAGCCTGGAGAAAAGTAACATAAATCCCTCGTGTGCATGTACTTTCAAGGTCAAAATCTAGCACGTCAAACTAATATCACATTAGTTTTCTTCAAGGTCATGATTAGAACATAAAATTCCGTGAAAAAATGGCAACATTTGCATTTCATATGAAGTGTGACCAATGACAGGTGCATCCCTTACATGGCTCACAAGACTAGCAAGGATTGCTGAAGAGTTACTACCCATTTGATATAAAAAGAAATATTTACTGAAATGGAATGTACAGTGATGCCATATCATAATGCTAAACCAGGCAAACCCAAGTCAATGAACCCTCCAGACAGAAAAAGATTATGTTTTAACACAATTAATAGGGCGATGTGATTCCAAAGAAATATGAAATCATGTTACAGAGAAGAAAACCCGGTGGCCACGTTCTTTCTAGGGATGATGATATTTACGCTGGTAACGTCAGGTCACTTCCCGAAGTCACACAGCTAGTTAGGGGCACAGCCCAAAAAAGAAATCAAGTCCTTCAATGTCTAAGTCACTGTTCTTTCCAAATTGTTAACATACTTTAGAAACTTCATTTTAAGGATAAAATTGAAAACCAAAACAAGAATAAAAACTTCTTACTCAGGGGCTTTGAGGTAAGATCCTTAGCTGAATCTAAAGGAAAAAAAGTCATTAGCCCGAGTTAGAAAGGATAACCCTCCTCTTCCTGCTAACATTTTTTCACATTTTGCTTTTGATCATTGCTAACAGACCTCATTTGTACTGTCGCCTTTAATGTTCCTCTGCCTCATGCCATCTTTCCTTTAACTAAGGAAGATTTTTAGGCTTTAAAATCAAGCCTTGAGCTAGCAAGGGCTGAGTAGATTGATCACTAAGCAGGATGCACTATTAGCAGAGGCGGAAAACATTGAAAAAGCGCACAACATTCCAGCAAAGACTTCAGTGTTCACTTCTTCTCCTAGTTTCAAAGTTACTCCTACTTTGTGGTCTAAATTGCTCTCTTGCTAGCTGAAGAATCTCCTCATTAGCATGAGGCTATAAAATATTAACAGAGGAATTATTCTTTCTTTGGAACAAGACACCTTGAACAATTTGCTCAATATATTTCCAATTTATACTTCCTGGCTCATTGAAGAAACCGTCTATCCAAATAACACTGGAAAGAAGGTGGAGAATCAGCCATGGCAACATAAAACAGCCAATAATCTACTGAAGAATAGACTGCATTTCATCATGACAGTTATTTTTACTGATGCTCTTGATCATAAACTTACATGGGCACAATTATTCCCAAAACAGTTGAAAGACTTGCTGAAATGTTTACAAGGGTTACACAGTATTAACAGTCTTGACAGATGTTTATTTCTTTTGCTCCTATTGAGTTGTCCAAATAAGTATTTGCATGTATATATTACTCCAAATATTATAGAAATGAATAATAAAAGATATTATTTTCTTTAAAATTATAAAATTTTATCTACCAAACAATGCCAAAATTATAAGGAAATATTTTAAATATAATTGGGCCATGGGATTTTTTCCCCAAAATTTTTTGCAGCCCCTGTCTTAAACATAATAGAGATGCAATGTTGGCCTCAATGAATACAAAATGTACCAACAGAATTTAAAAGAATATATTGAAATTCACTCAAATATTAATTTGAATGTTCAAGCTTATCAGATTCTAAAATGTTAACAAAAATGTTCTGGTATAGGGCACAACAATTATGGATAAAGATACTTTTCAGCTTTACGTTTTTAACATGGAATGGAAATCTGTCCCATAATGTATAAAAAGGCCTATAAATACAGCCTCCTATGGGAGGAGAGAATATATACCTAGTAGATTGCCAAGTGTTTTGGGCCAACATATTGCATTTGAGGCTCCTTTATAATACATCATGTTAGAAATTTTAATGAACATTATCAGAAATTCATACTGGTTAGTTTCTGTTTTAAATGTTTACCACATTGCCATCAGACAATGCTATTCAGGTTCGTAGGCATAATTGGAGATGATTCCCCTTGAGAGCCAAGATTCTCCCTTCTATGAAAAGTTAAGCACAAAAGTGTTTGAGAATATTTCACATTCTTATTACTTATACATCCTGGTGATGGAAATGTACCCCATATTTTATGTTATGGGGGAGTTAAATCCTCCCAATTTCAAGATCACAACAAATGTCACGTACTAGTCATAAGATTCACTGCTGGACTTGAGACGGCGCATGCAAGCCAGCTGATAAAACAGCCACGCACAAAGACCAGAAACCATGGCTAAGACTTACCTGTTCTTCTTTCAAACCCAACATAGTAAGACTTAAGTATTTCAAAGGAAATTCATTGTGATTAAAATTAAGTAAACAATTATAACTTCAACAGGTCCCTGAAACGTCCTTTCTTAAAGAAAAAGTATATTAGACGTGAAATAAATCATAGATGTTATCTATCTTACCACTTTGCTGTTGAGGGGAGAAACCCGACGCCAAGAGCCCACACTTGCCCACAGATTGTCATCAAGACGATCCAGTTTAGAAGCCACAATTCCTGAACACAAAACTTTTCATCTAAAAAAAAAAATTTTAAAGTTCAAAACACTTACAATTATATGCCAAGGATTACTCTACATATAATAGAACCTAAATAAAATGTAACAACTGAAAATTTTTAATAAATGTCTTCACGTTTTCTTATAATATCCCAGTCAGAATAAAACATTAAAATTTATTTTATCTAGGGAAAAAAATGGTTTTAAATGCACTATTTAGGAATTTTGAAAAATCTACATGAAGGTATTCCTAAATTAACAATTTTAAGGGCCAGCCCAGGTGGCCTGGTAGTTATGTCTGGTGCACTCTGCTTCAGCAGCCCAGGTTCAGTTCCTGGGCATGACCACTTACTCTCAGTGGCCATGCTGTGACAGTGGCTCACGTACAAAATAGAGGAAGACAGGCAGCTGATGTTAGCTCAGGGAGAATCTTTCTCAGCAAAAAAAAAAAGAGGAATACTGGCAACAGATGTTGGCTCAGGGAAAATCCTAGTCAACAACGACAAAAATATTTAAGAAAAATAAATTATATCATTTCACATTGTCTTCATGAGTGAACACATGTTTGCTCCCAGGACACTTATTTCAAAGGATTATAATGAAATTTTATAGAACGAGTCATGACTCTAGACCACAGGGAGTCTCTTTTCAGTTCAGGTTCAATACTTATGAATCATCCTAACATGGGGGGAAGAGGTAAAATAAACTGTCATTTTATATCCAGTCAAGGGAGCTCTCAAGTGAGTAGAGAACACACATGCACACAAACAGACACACACACACACACACACACACACGCCAGAAAAACGGATGGAGAAAGAGCTGGAGTTAGAGCAACAGGCACATCATTCGCATATGTGAGACGTAAAACGAGCCACTTAGCCTGTTGCTCAGCATTTCGGGGAGAAGCAAATTCCAGTGTAAAATGAGCTCTGAGCAGTTTCAGATTCAAAATGGAGAACTCAGAAATAACAGGGCTCAGGTGAAAAATTATTCAGTCATAGCACAGACAATCACAGGACAAATACAAGAGGATCGACCGACCTGGGATAATTCTCAAATGAGAAAGCTTCTGATTTAAACTAAAACAGAAATTCAACTCACGGATGCAGTGGTAGCCCCAGCTTCTTGGTAAGGAGGAACGAGAGGGGGACTTAGAAAGCTGATGACTAAGGATATTTAAGCCTATGTTAGCTGTAAACTAGCCAGCTAACCACATCCTCACTACATAGTCTAGTGGTTAAGATTTTATGCTCTCTTGGCCATGGCCTGGGATGGTTTCCCCATAAGGGAACCACACCACCCATCCATCGGTTGTGAGACCGCAATGGCTGTGTGTTGCTGGGATGCTGAAAGCTATGCCACTGGGATTTCAAATACCAGCAGGGTCACCCATGGTGGACAGGTTTCAGTGGTTCTTCAAGACTAGAGAGACTAGGAAGAAGGACCTAACCACCCACTTCTGAAAAAATTGGCCAAGAAAACCCTGCAAATAGCAGCGGAGCATTGTCTCATATAGCTCCAGAAGGTCAGAGGATGGCGCAGAAAGAGTGGGCAGGGCTCTGCCCTCAGGTCCTCAGGGTCACTAGGAGTTGAAATCAACTCAATGGCACTAACAACAAAACTATAAATTAAACTTTAAAAAGAATATTCAGTTCAGTGATTTCAATTCTATAGAGTAAATCATTTTATCCTCACAATCTGAGTTTTAAAATATCTTTCTCAGGGGCTGGCGCCACAGCCGAGTGGTTAAGTTCACGCACTCCACTTTGACAGCCCAGGGTTTCACTGGTTTGGATCCTGGGCATGGACATAGCACTGCTCATCAAGCCATGTTGCATGGTGTCTCACATAGCACAACCAGAGGCACTCACAACTGGAATATACAACTATGTACTGGGGGGCTTTGGGGACAAGAAGAAGGGAAGAAAAAGAAGATTGTAACAGTTGTTAGCTCAGGTGCCAATCTTTAAAAATATATATATATCTTTCTCTCTCTCCTTCCTATGCTCTCCCCTCCTGGTATTCCCATTACTATACACCAATTGTTTCAGCCTAGATTTTCTAGCTTAGAATATGCAAAGTAAATTAGGGATTCTTCCATGGACCATTTATCTTCTCATCAATGTCACACCCACAAAGGTATATTTCTACACATTACATTAGTCATTAGGAGTCCTGTTATTAAACCCACAGTGTGTGAATTTATTGGGGTGTCAACTTCTTGAAAGCAGGTGGTAAAGCTCATCCCACATTTTGGGAGCACTGGCAGGAGATGCAAGAGAAGTGAATGTGTGCTCGACTGTGTTGGCTGCCCTCAGAGGCAGCACAGAGGCGACCATAAAAATGATTCCATCCACAGCCTCCACCCTTTAGTCTGCTTATCCTTGATCTGTAATAGAAAATAATCCCAATCCACAAAGAAAAGCTTTTACATTTGTGATATTGAATATCTTCATAGAAAGAGAGTAAGTAAGATGTCATGAATCACATTGAATTTTAAATGAGAAACCTTCATTTCACTTCTCTCTGCCACTCCCCAGCTATATGCCCTTGGGTTTACAACTTAAACAGAGGTTAAGCCAGGGTCAGCCACACCCTCTCCACACCTGCTTCACTCCCTCCATCAATAACTGTCTGGGTGGCCTTAGTCCTTGACTTAAAGCCTGTAAACCTGCACCTCATTTTCCTCAAACAACCATCAGAACACTTACGTCATAGATTTGTTGGGAGGTTTAAATGCAAAATATGCAAATCAGCCACATGCCATTTTTCTCAATAAATGAGGGCTTTTATTACTAAAATGGCCAGAATAATCTGTGATTCTTTACTTCTTAAACTTGATGCAAATTACACAAACTTCCATAGGCTGGAAAAATTCCATGAAGATGTGTAAATGTAAATAAAGATTCTGGAAGATGATAGCAGTTATGTGCCCTAAGGAAGACATGAGAAGGCACAGTGGGGTCCCTCTAAGTCTCTTCTCTTCCGTCCTATATGCATCCCAGTAACCTCAGCGTAGCCGTGTTTATTTCACAGGACTATGGACACAGCCGTAGGCACAACCCAAATCCTCATCTTAAAGATGAAGAAACATTTTAACAGATTTTAAAAAGCATTTCAGGTCATTAGAAACTGAATTATTTTTTCCATTTGGTTAATAAAATGCACTGTCTTTTTAGACAAATTCTTTGCTCTAACACAGTTTTAAAATTTCAGAGGAAAACTCCAGGATAAACATTATAGTGGTGTGTATATGCCGTATACCAAGAATGATTATCTCCCTCTGTGACTATGGAGATGAACATTATTGCATTCTTTTTAGGCACTCTTTTTTTTGTGTTTATTAATGCTTAATAAAATATTAATCACAAGAAAAATAGACGTTTGGGTCAGAAGTTTTCTGTGCACCATACTGAGCAGACTGGGCTAACAATGCAAGCAATCTGACATCCCATTAATGAAGGCACTACTGTTGTGAGTTGAATGCTTGTTTTACTGAACTAAGCGAGGTCTTGGTCTCAAAGAGATTTTGACTCTAGAAAGCCTATTTAAGCCCTGAGAAATCTGCTTCTGTTAATGTCAGTGACATCTTTCAAAGGGCACACTATTGCCAATTACATTTACCCTGCCTTTTAAGGCTAGAATTTTAAAGATAAATCCAATGACAGTATTTCTTCTTAATCATTAAGCCTGTTCAGAGAGTTGACATAAGATAATGCTTCTGGATATTATAGTTAGACTTTGTGAAGTGTGCATAATTGAAAGTGTGCATCTAGTATTTCATTTGTATTTTCAATTTAGCATGGTGGCTAAGACTGCAGGCTGTGGAGCCAGCTGCCTTGATTTAAACCCTGGCTTTCCAACTTATTAGTTATGTGACCTATGGCAAGTTGCTTAACATTTTAATGCATTGATTTCCCTATGTATAAGGTAAGGGTGATAATACATTATTACATAATTCTATTTTAAGGATACATACAAGCATATAGAACAGAACCTTGTACATAATAACTACTATATGTGTTGTTTTTTGTTATTTATATTAATATTCACAATATTTATTGAAGATCTCCTTTGTGCCAGGAATTTTTCCAGATTGGATAAAGCATTGCTAAAAAGAGGTGACAGGCCCGAAATGGCATCATTTGTGCTAATAAGCCCCATGTCTGCAAACTGAGACTTGTACCTAACTTAACAGTTTCAGCCTCCCCCAGGAAGGAAATCATAAGCCAGTCTATCTGGGATTACCTGGTCAGCACTAGCGAGGTCATCTGCCTGACAGACCTCTGCAGTCCTCTAAAGAAGGGTGACCTTGTCGCAAACCATCAGCTCTTAGGCAGTGTAACTTCCTTGTCCTGCCCCCTTCTGCCTATAAAAGTTTTTCATTTTGTACAGCTCTTCGGAGGACCTTTCTATTGCTAGATGAGATGCTGCCTGACTCACGAATGATAGAATAAAGCCAATACCATCTCTAAAATTTAGTCAGCTGAATTTTGGTTTTTAACAGCATTCAACAAAATATACACAAATCCCTGTTATTGTGAAGCTTTTTGTTTGTCTGTTTTTTGGGTTATTTGTTTATTGTTTTTTGGTGAGAAAGATTGTCCACTGAGCTAATATCTGTGCCAATCCTCCTCTATTTTGTACGTGGGACACTGTCACAGCATGGCTTGATGCGTGCTGTGTAGGTCTGTGCCCAGGATCCACACCAGCGAATGCCATGCCACAAAAGTGGAGTGCACAAACTTAACCACTACACCACTGGGCCAGCCCCATGAAGCTTATCTTTTGTTTTGAAGAAGATTAACCCTGAGCTAACATCTGCTGCCAATCCTCCTCTTTTTTTGCTGAGGAAGACTGTCCCTGAGCTAACATCCATGCCCATCTTCCTCTACTTTATATGTGGGACGCCTACCACAGCATGACTTGCCAGGCGGTGCCGTGTCTGCACCCAGGATCCGAACTGGTGAACCCCATGCCGCCAAAGTGGCACATGCGAACTTAACTGCTGTGCCACTGGGCTGGCCCCTGAAGCTTATGTTTTAATAGGACAGATGGACAATAAACAGTGAGAATAGGAAAAATATGTAGTACTTAAATGAGAAGCACTAAGGAGGGTAGGAAATAGGAAATGTGGGAAGGTATGAAAATTTTAGAAACAATGGCTATATTAAGTATTAAACTTCTGTCTCTGAGTTTCAAACTCACCCTTTATATGGTACCCAGTAATGCTGGGGCTGGTACCTTGTAAACCACATCTCTGCTTAGCTAGCAGGCTCCCTGCGAGGCCCTGCCAATAGGGTATGCTAGAAGGAACCAAGGCAGGAACAGAAAGAAGGGACTCTCTACTTCCTGTTCATTCCTGTTTGCTTCCTGGTTCCATCAGTGTCTTTCCAGCCTCACTTTACTCCAGCAGAAGTAGAGCATTCCAGTTGAAGCAGCTGAACCCAGTTTTAATTTTTTCCCAACACTTATCATATCCCGGAGAAGTACTTGCATCAACTGGCTGATAGCTCCTCCTCAGAGTCTCCCCAGCCTTAGCTCCATGGATCCCTTTCTCAAAGCTCAGAGACACCACCCAGTTCAGCAGCACTCTCTGCTTAAAGATCTGGACCAAGCTTTACAAGGCTCATCTTCCAAGCTTCTCAATTTTGATAATCCCAGTCTTCTCCCTTTTTTATTCAACCCTAGGGATGGCAGCCATTCCCTGCAGCTGCTACCTCTATGATACCTTAAAGTTCTATTGCGCCATTTTCAGTTTCCTAGTTAACGAAACTTTATACTTAGCTAACAATTTTTCCATTAAATTTTCTCTTTAAAAACCTGATGTGAGTTTTCTCTCTCAAATAGAGCATGACTGCTTGATGGACAACAAAGAATTCACTGGGTAAAGACCACAAAATAGTGAGAGAATGAGCCAAACAGATATAGAAGGAAAACATTCTGGACAGAGTGAACTGCATGTGCAAGGGCCCTGAGGTGAGTCTGGGCCTAGCATGTGTGAGGAAAAACAATAAATCCTGGGTTTCTGGAAGAGAAGAAGCTAAGGCAAAGTAGAGGAAGCTGAGGTCTGAGAGACTAGAGGACTGGATTATGGAACGCCTCATAAATACAGTGACTATTACTTAGTGTTGAATAGGATGCTTTAGAACATAATAATTATGCTGAAATAACAAGCATTAACAGGGAATGTTCTAGGCATATGATTTGAATGACCTTCCTATGTGTAAGTTATTATCAGGACCAGTTTTTATTTAAAGTAACGTATGAAACTATTTGAAAGTATTGTATTGAAAGATGACTTTCTCTTACATTTTAACTTCTCCCAAGAGGAGAATAGACATGTATTTTCTGTAAAACACAATGTTTCTTAACTCATTATGAATTATTTAACTACAATCTATAGTAAGCTTGGTAAAAGATACATGGGTTTTAAGTAAATTTAGTATAAATAAAAACACATAGGTATGCCAACATATTTACCTTGAAATGCAACTGTTATCAATAATTGTTTAAATAAACATTGGCTGTTTTTTTCTATTTTAAGGAAAATCATTAAGATTTTTGAAACTTTGAAATTTAATATCTTAAAACCCCTTAGGCCTTTGTCTCTTCTAGATTTTTTCCTTCTGTTCTTGAAATAATATAAAGGACAAATTAGCCTACGTTTATCTCCAGCTAATATTCATTGCAGGAAAAATGAAAGTTTAGAAGGAAAATCATAGCTGCGAATTAACAGGGCTGGGATTTGAGCCCTGGCCTATCTTCAGAGCCAGGACGGTGTGTGCCTCACCAAGCCCCACGTATTAAACATCCCTTCTGTCTAATTTTATGACCCTTTAATTTCATTTTAAACATTAAACATAAAACACGAAGAAAGGCGCATGCTGTTTTAATTTGTTATTTTGTGGAAATTGGAACTTTTTTAAAATGAGAAAAATAATTCCCTTTAAAGTGAAATTTCAATAATCTTAATTCTTTTCCTCTGCCAAAGATTGCCTATTTGCACTCAATACCATTTCTTTTCTCTAATGTCCCCATATGTGGCAAGAACCGGGAGACTGGAAGCTATGTCTACCAGACTCTGCTGTTGGTAGGGTCCCAGTTTAGATTCTACCGCGAGATGCACTTACACAAATGGTTCATTACATGTGAATTTCAGTTCTGTGCCTTAAAGAGAAGAAACAATCATCCATTATCTGGGTGGTTCTGTGTCCTACCCAGGCTAGAAAGAACCTCAACTCTGTAATGTTCTCTACATCACTTGTATTGGGTAAAAGACAGTTTTAACCTATTCGTAGGAATAAAACAGAGGTGTTTCAACTTTTGTTTTGTTTTATTCTTGGTGACAGTAAGAAATCAACCTCAAAGAAAGGCAAAATGTGCATCAAGTTCAGTCTATGTTTCAAACACAATGGCCTTGAGCATCTCCCTAGAAATAGAACTGGTAACAACAATACTGGGATAAAGAATACTGAACTAAGCAAGATAATGAAGACTGAAAATAAAAATCATCAGTTAGAATTTTGCTTCTCTGATAATGTACTCTACTGATAGCTCATGAATTAAAGGCATTTCTGTTTTCTAAATTATATATTACTTATTTTTCTAAAAGGCATATATTCTATTATATGAAACAAATATCTGTGCTAACTGAAAGAGCAGAAGAATTAAAATAGTTGAATTTTGGAGGAAGGGCTACTTTCTTATTTGGAAGAAAGTTTTTAATAGTGAAGTCATTTTTTTCTAAAATCCATAGAGAATTTAATGAAAACCATCTCTCTGAGAGACCTGAGGAGTTGATATTTGTGTTGATGGTAGATTCAATTAGCACACCAGGATCAGATTCTAACCATCCTCCCCCGATGCTGAAAATATCTGACAATTCTGCACTGATGGCTGAATGTAATTCTAACATCTCATGCAGTCATGAAGGATCTTCTACCATAGGATCCAAACTTTTCATCATCCCTCGTTATTCATCAACATGAATATTTTTCCTTAACCAGAGTGGATTTCTTGCTATTGTACAAAGAGCTCCTCATATTCTCTCCACTTTTTATCAGACTGATTTCTCCACACAGAACATTGTTTACTCTCTTCTGGAACAATTGCCAGGAGCTCCAGCTTTACCAGTGACCAGCAGCACATTAGAGATATTTTTCAAACAAAGTTTATTCTGTCCCATGGAGGGTATGGCTGTGCTTCAGAACTCTAGAAGTGTGTGCTGTGACTCATATATGGAGATATGTCACAGATGTCTCCAGCACTATCAGACCCCTCGGATCATACACTCTATTCTCAGAACACCTTGAACCACACCTTGAACTTGCTGTAGTACTCTTGCTCTTGGCCCCATGTAAAACTCAAAGTCATCTGTTAATCTAACAAAAGTATCACAGAAGTACTGTTTTCTTTAGCTAAGACAAAGACTTCATATTAGCATCATACAGGCAATGAATTACACATGGACTGATCTCTTGACTGTGCAACCCAAACCAAGCTGTAGGCAGATAAATAGGCAGAGTGAAATCTATCACTGAACACAAGTGCAGAAACAGGATCACCCTGAACTTCAAACAGAAGACTGAAAATCACTTTACAAAAAAAGCAAATAAAAACCGCACCTATTTTAATATTTTTAAAAACTTGTCAATTCGTAAGTGGCAGAGCTTCAAAAATATCAAAGGATATGTCCTATTAGCTTTGTAATTCTTGAATATTTAACTGTTCATTCCTCATGTGGGCCAGGCCTGTCCTGTTGTTTTTAAATTTCAATTGAAGACATTCATATTTTCATCTTTTGGGAAACTTTTAACATTTCCTTTCTCTATTATTTTTAATTTCTTAAACATGTCAGCATAACACTTAACTAATTTGTATCAGTTATAAGTGATAAAACCAAAAATCTTTCCCTCCTAAGTTTTAAATCTGAGTAAAGAATAAAGAAACTGAACACCAAAATCTTAAAAAGTCAAATGATAGAGGAGCCAATTGAGAAAAGCACTCTTACCCTGCCTTAGAGCTCTACTTTGGTAAATATTAACATTTAACCAGTTAGCCAGATGTTTAACCCAGTTAGCAAAATTAACAATGGCATTCCAATAGTAACTCTTTTGTGAATGGTAAACGTTACAAGATGAACTTCACATTTGATAAGGCAGATCCAAAAGACAATTTGCAGGAAATGGTGCCTCCCACTTAACGCTGATTTAAAGACCAGAAAAATGAATAGACCTCTTGCAACTGCTGTGAAACAGAAAATCAATTGAGGCTCAGGAAAGAAGGAAATGGAAGAGCTGCAGAAGTGAAAAGTCAGAGCACATGGAGAGGAAGGGCTGGGGACAGAGAAAGGGGAGGCAGAGAGTGTCAACAAGTGGAAAAGTCCCTCTCACACAAGTATTCTTAAGTGAGGTATACGTGGCCTTCAAAATCTAAAGATGTCACCCAACTATTTACCTCTGTTTTAGTGGTCAGAGTTGCAAGGTACAGAAACTTTCTCTTTACCTCAGAGAAGTATGTTCCAGCACGACCAAGACCCGATAGGTTTTACTGTAAATTTTATTAATAGAACATTCTCATGAATGTTCATGGAGTTTATCTCCCACCTCCTGGTATATGTGTGTTTTGATAGAACATTTAGGATACTTGTACTTCCTGATTACCAGGTCCAGTTAGCACAATGTCACCAATGAACTGGACCAGCATGATATTCTTTAGAATATCAAGATTACTGAGGTCTCTATGTACTATTATAAAAGACAGCAGGAGAAGTAACACAGCCCTGGGGCAAGACAGTGAATGTGTGCTGTTGTTCTTGCTACTTAGAGGCAAACTGTTCTTAATCCTCCCTGGTGATGGTTATAGAGAAGAAAGCAGTTGCCAGATAAAAGGCCACATACCAAGTACTAGAGGCTGTGTTGATACATTCTGTTAAAAAAAATTACGTCTGACATAGCATCTGTGATGGCGGCTACCATTATGCTGAGCGAGGCAATCTGCCGTTGGACCTGAGTGTCCCTGCTTGGTGTTGCTGAGTGTGCCCAGAGGCCAGGGTCCTGACCAATCTTTACCTGAGCTATTTCTCAGGCTTGGGTTTTCAGTGACCAACCTTGAGGGATGTGGTAGCATCTCCCTCTGGACATTATGCTCCCCCATCTCCAAGTCCCTCAGCTGTGAGGCAAAATCACTGTTCCTACAGAGCACAGTCAAATGATGCTTTGTTAGCTGCTGTTTATATATCCATTGTAATATCTACAACAGCTTGAGTCCCTTATCCTTCCTTTAATACTATGAGAACGAAGTTCTGGCCTCTTTACTTTGTTTACTCTAGGCATAGTTATGTCTAGATTTCAGTTATGTCTAGATTTCATAACATGATTAGAACGAGTTCCAAGTGTCCTTGCCAAGCATTGCATCCAAATGTTTGGATCAGTGTCCCCACGTTAATAATTCTCTCCTATCACAGTAAGTAGAGTAATGGCTCTCCAAAGACGTCCATGTCCTAATCCTCAAAACTTGTGAATATGTTATGTTAGGTGCAAAAGGGACTTGGCAGGTGTGACTAGTTTTAGAAGCTTAGGACAGGGAGATTACCAGGTGGGCACAATGTTATCACAGGGTCCTTTAAGAGGGAGGCAGGACCGTAAAATTCAGAGTAGGAGAGGTTGGTGTGACACTAGGAAGAAACTGCAGGCCTAGGACAGTGGGCAGCCTCAAAGCTGGAAACACAGTCAGCAGATTCTTCCCTGGAGCCTCCAGAATGAACACAGCCAGGCTACGCCATTTTAGATTGCTGGCCTGCAGTACAGTCGGATAAGTTTGTGTTGTTCTAAGGCACCATATTTTGGGTTATTTGTTATAGTCACAATAGTAACCTAACATACCTATTTAGCCTGATATTTATCCTACCCCTCCCTCAGTATCATTCCCCCAAGATCCGTTCCCCCATTTATTTCCCCAGTTCCTGCCAGTAAATGTTAGCTGGATCTGAATTCCTCTTCTGCATAAGGAATTCAACTTCTCTGCTTGGGCTCTACTGAGAGCTGAAGGCAGTGAGAAGTGAGAATGGTTCTTAGGAAAACAAGCATTATCTTGCTAGACATTGCTTCAAGTGGCATCTATACACAGTCTCTGGGGAAAGGGTGGCAGCTACTTCTGCCACCAAGAAGACCTTAAAGGCATTTGGGGGAGGATACTTTTTGGGTTCAGCTACCCAAATATTCCAATCTTAGGTCTTGCAGTCTAATTTTCCCTCTGAGAATCCTGAGTCTGACAAGGGAAACATGGAAAGTTTCTAAGAGAGTCTTTTTTGTGGCTGGGTCACCATTATAATATGATCCTGACCTGTTTTTTTAGCACAGGAGATAAAGGTATGCATTAAAGTTGCCATAGAGACTCTAGCTTTCAAATATGTGTGAAGTTGTCAATTATCTGCTCTGAACTTATACATCTGAGATAGTTTCAGAATATCATTTTTGTTACAATTTCTCATCTCTATGCTATAATTCCTACCCTTCATAATTAAATCAAAGCTATATCGCTGTCCACCAAAATGATAAAATATCACAACAGAAAGTCAAATATGAGGTGTGGATGCTGTAGACTATCAGTATCCTAAGCCTCATTTCTCACAGAGCTGAATGCCTCATATCAATCAGGTTCCTGACTACTAGAGTGCACCCAAGAAAGGCAAACCAGAGGCTGGCAGTGGGACTTTTTGTTCTATTGTCCCTTCCTCAGCCACTCCACCGAGTCATTTGGTTTAAGTCAGTGAGTTTCATAGCTTTTGCAGAAGGGAAGACTGGCATTTAAATTAACCTAAGTTTCTCAGCTTCCACTCCAAATACATGCTATAATCTTTCTTCTGATGATTAGCAACTAAGAAGGGTATGGTGATGTAAGCTTAGGATTGTGGCAATAGAGGAATCTTCCTTATTGTCATCTTTGGATGGTACTTTTCAGGATCAGCATAGAAGGAATGACTTTTGGATAGAATTTGATTGCTAGATAGGCTATGAAGCCAGAATGCTTTCTCTGGAAAGAAAACTTGAAATCTGGGGAAGACAGGATTATTTCAACATCAAGGGCTACCAAATCATCTGGATGTCCTCAGGGTTGCCGGATGCTCATATGGTACACTTGTAAAAATTACAAAAAAGCATCCCTTCCTCCAGACACTTTACTTCCATCCACAGGCAAATTTTCATAATATATTGATTTTCTTATGACACTTTGTTGCCATATTCTAGGACAAATTGTGATAATGAATCTACACATCTATACTGTGTACAATGTGAGAGATACACCTAGATGTGTGCCCTGTGCAGTACACAACTGCAAAACTCTTCATGAATCTCCTAGATTGTATGTCCTCACAGAGTAGTAATTCTTGGCCAAATGTATTCTCTAGTAAAAGACTGATCCACAGTGGTCTTAGGGGTTATGGTTTCAATGATATAAGATCCAGTCAATTAGTAGTAAGATATAATCTAAAAATTCACATAGTGTTCAACTATTGCAATGTAAGAGGCAAACCAAAGAATCAATAAAATCCCTCTTCTTTCATATAAAGTCCATTTCTGGCATATTCACAGTAGATAAGTGATTGATGAATCACTAACAGGAACTAGGGAATCTTAATAGGGAACCATTTATATTGGCCCAAGTATTCTCTTTCTAACCATGCAAAAACTCCAAGGGTTAGCCTGGAGTAAGTACCATCACAGTAGATTTAACCCTGTCAGACCATGGGCTCCTGAAATTTCAATCCAAGGAAATATATGAGGATTTCATGTAATCACATAATGATATTTCAATTGAAGTAGTTATGAAGGATCTCATTCATCAGTAGTGAAATTATATTTATTCTTCATTTACTCTAATATCTCTAATATCATTTTTAATGCTTTTAAATTTCAGCTTATTTTCATCATCATAAAAACAATTTCAAACTTCTTTATTTTCTGCTAGTGGGTTCTTCGCATCTTACACTGTACCTGCCAGTAATCACTATAAATATTGCCCAAAGTATCTGAACACCGCTTTCATATTGATTTCTAGATGACCATTTAAATTCTCTGACTCCAATATCTATACATCAAATAAACACACCAAAGTTACAAAAATCCAGAATAGCAGTAAAGAAAAATATATATCATTATCTAAAAAAATACCACAGGAAGCAGTAAACGCTCTAAGTCCAAAAGCTATATCCACAGAAAAAGAAATGCTGGATGATAGTAGGTATTATGACATCTAAGTCACATAACACGATAGTCATGTTTTATATTTCATCATATTTTAAAGCCCAATAATATTCATAACTATTTGTTCTTGACTTTATCCCCAACCCCTTGTTGAAACACTCACTCCCTTCTCTTGGCTTTGGTGATATATTGTTCCAATTTTGCCCAATTGCTTTGTTCATTTGTAGGCTCATCATCCTCTATTTGACCATATGATGTTGGAATTTCTCTTTCTCATTTTTTTCTCCCACTTTATTTTATTCACTGTAGGAAATATCATCCACTCTCAATGATTTATAGAAAAATACAATTCTTTTTTGTATAAGGTCAAACCCAGATATTTGACCACAAAGATGACATCTTTATTATATCTGAGTAGATTAAATCATCAATAAGTTATATTTACTCCCAGCTTCATTGAAGAAGTATAATTCCCTACCCTTTTGATATTGAACTTTCTATGAGACTTTGGTCTCATGATTTACAGTATCACAAGAGCAACTTAAACTAACCATGTTCAAACCCAAAATAATTATCTCCTGTATTCATCCACATTAAGTTTACTTGTCTAATTCTCATAATGACATCTCCACCTAAGAGAAAAATATTTTTTGGCATGAGCCAGAATCCTTTGGGCCATATAGGAAAGCACTATGCCCTTCATTTGCATATCAAATCCATGAACAAATCCTGTCAATTTTACTTTCAAAATATTTTAATAAGAGAACTTCATATTTATTATAAATATCTTAGTCCAAGGTATCATCTCTTACCTAAACTACTACAAAAATATCCTAAGCAGTTTCTCAATCTTCAGTAAGGCCAGTTTACAATTTTAACCTCAACTATGCCCCTCAACAAAACAGCTGAACAAATATCATTAACCGTCACAATCTACCTTAGAAAATAGGTAGATTTCTTCTTAAGTTTCTCTATTGACCCGTCACCGTGACACAGGCAATAATCAAAGTACAGCAAGATGTGTTAGTGATTATACAGATTTCATCTTTGCCTTCAACAAGAAAGTCAAGGGCAATTCTATCATCCCTAACAACTCTGGAGAGTGATATTTGGCTGACTTGAAATTCTTTTCAAGGCTTAAGTAGTGTCATTGATCACTTAAGCTAAGTCAGGGACAAATTTTGAATTTAAACACACATTTTCAAATAACATAAATTCAAAAGGAAAATTAGAGAGTATTTTAAATAGGATGAAAATTAAAACACAACATATCAAAATTTGTAGGATGCACATAAAGCAGTGCTTAGAGGAAAATTTATAGCATTAAAAGCTTATATTATCAAAGAAGAAAGAGTTCAAGACAATAATCTAAGCTTTGACATCAAGACACTAGAAAAAGAAAAATAAATTAGATTCACAGCAAGCCAAGTGAAAGGAAACAGTGAAAATAAGATGGAAATACAATGTAACTGAAATCAGAAAAACCAATGGATATTATCAATGAAGTTATTTGAAATAAGTAATAACACTGATAAATCTCTAGCTGGACAGACCAAAAGGAATAAAAAAGACACAAATTACCAACATCAGGAATAAACAGGCATCATTAAAGATCCTATGAGCAGTAAAAAGATAATAAGGGATCATCATGGAGTTGACACCTATAAATTAGATAATTTAAATGAAATGAAGAAATTCATTGAATGAAAGAAAGAACCAAAGCCCTCTCAAGGAGAAATATATTGACTGCATAGCCATAGGTCTATGGACATTGAATTTGTCGTTAAACTTTCTGCAAAGAAAACATTCCAGGCCTCGAGGATATCCCTGTTGAATTAAATCAAACAGTTAAGGAAGAAATAATACCAACTCTATTCAAACTCTTCAACAAAATAGAAAATTAAGGGCCATTTCAGGAAGACAGCACTACTCTGATTCTAAAACCAGACATAGACATTAATAATTAATTTAAAGGCCATATCTCTCACGAACATAGATGCAAAACCTTCAGTAAAATATTAAGAAAGTGAATATTAACAGAGACATATGGAGCAGTACACAACTATCAAAAAGTCCATCTACAAAGAATACATAGCAATCCTAAATACGTATGCACCAAACAAAAGAACTGGAAAACAGATGAAGCAAAAACTGACAGAAAAAAAGAAAAGATAAGCCTCAAGTAAAACTGGAGACATTGACTCCCCTATCTCTAGAATAGATAGAACAATTAGAAAATCATCAAGGATATAGAAGAACTCAACAAAACCATCAACCAATTGATGTTTATAGAAAACTCCACCCAACAACAGCAGAACATACATTTTTTTTCAAGCACCTACGGAATACTCACCAATATAGACCATATCCTGAGTCACAAAACAAACCCAAGCAGATTTAAAATGAAGTATATAGACCATGTTCTCTGACCACAAAAAAATCAAAGTGGAAATCAATAACAGAAAGATAGCAAGAAAATCTCCAAAAACATGGAAATTAGGAAACACGCTTCTAAGTAATCCATGGGTCAAAGAATAAATTTCAATTCTTTGAATAAGTCTTATTTCTTTGGCAATAAAAAAAAATACAGCAAGAATGAAACTGAAAATACAACATATAAACTTTGTGATGGAAATTTGTAGCACTAAATGCTTACATAGAAAAGAACTGTATCAAATCAATTATCTAATTCCCCACCATAAGAAACTAGGAAAAGTAAAATAAAATAAACCCAAGGCAAGTGGAAGAAAAAAAATAAATCAGTGAAATTGCAAGCACAAATACAATAGAGAAACCAGTGTAAGAAATAGTTTGCAGTGGTGTTTACACAAAACTATACACACACTTTATACCAATTTCCTGGTTTTAATATTGTACTATAATTACTTAACCAATGGAGAAAATTGGGCAAAACATACACAGAAACTCTCTGTAGCATCTTCCTATAAATCTATAATTATTTTAAAATAATAATGTAAAAAAAAGAATGCTCAGGAAATAGGCAAGATACTTCACCAAAGCAGAAATATATGACAATTAAGCACATGAAACAGTGTTCAACACCATAAGGCATTAGGGAGATACAAATTAAAATCACCAGGACATGCTGCTACATACCTTTTATAATAGCTAAAATTAAAAATATTTATATACAAATCAACAGTAACGGGCTCTGACCAAGATGCAGAGCACCTGGAACTCTCATTCACTGCTGGTGCAAATGCAAAGTGGTACAGCCACATTGGAAAATAGTTTGGCAGTTGCTTATAAAGTTAACCATTCTCTTATCCTGAAACAGCAATCCAACTCACAGGCATGTACTCAAGTCAACTGAAAACTTGTGTTCCCACAAAACATGGACATGAATGTTTATAGTGTCTTTATTCATGACCACTCAAAACTGGAAAGACCCAAATATCCTTCAACTGGTGAATGGATAAACAGACCACCAACCCACCTCAATGGAAGGCTAGTCAGCAATAAAAAGGAATGAACTAGTGATTTATACAACATGAATAAATCTCAGATTAATTATGCTAATTGAAAAAGCTCAAAAGGACACTTGAGGACAGACAAAACTATAGGGAAAGAAAAGAGAGCAGTCACTTTAGAGGGCAGGGAATGTATAGACAATGACTACATAGGGAGAAAAGGAAATTTTGTAGGGTGAAGGAAATGCTCTATATTTTTATTGTGTTGGTAATACAGGTCCTCATGTCAAAACTTATAGAACTAAATATCAGAAGGGGGGAATTTTACTTCATGTGAATTAGACCTCAGAATTGAATAGGAACAAAAAAGAATGGCTATCAGGAAACATAAATTAAGATGATAGATGTAAGTTTAAATACACCCCTTTTCCCAAAAATGCATATTTAACTGACCTTTTAAAAGAGAGAATCTCAGATTACATAAAATTATAAAGTCAGCTACATCCTCTTAATAAGAAATATATTTAAAAGATAATGGCCAGAAAACTTAAAATAAAAAGATGGAAATAATGTATCATACAAATACTTACCGAGAAAAAAATGGTTTAATAATATCAGAGTAAGTAAATTTTAATGCTAAAATTAAAAACAAAATGCAAAATTGTATCATTTGTTTTCACAGGGGACTTCCAAAAGTATCTAAAATAAAGGTCTGGTAATAATATAAATGTTGACATTTGTTACATCTGATTTTACCAGCACATCGTATTCTTCCATGAGTTAAATTAATTAAACAAGGAGCCCATTAGACTGGAGTGGCTCTAATGCCATGGCAGCCTACATAAGCAAATCAAAATCTAAGCCTGTAAATGCCTCAAGGTTATGAAATCAAAACGCTAAGGACAACAACCAATTACAAACAGCCAAGTAGGCTTTAAGCTGTAGCCAATCCACCATTTCATCACTTTGCTTCTGCACTTTCTCTATATAAGTCTTTCCACTGACTCTCATTGGAGGAACATTCCTAACCACTTCTGGTTTGGTGCTGCCTGATTCAAATCAGTTTTTGGTCAAACTCTTAAACATTTTAATATGCTTCAGTTTATCTTTTAACAGTCCTGGTGTCAGAAGAAGGAACCCAAAGAGACTCCTGACAATTCCCAGGAGAAATGAGCAACCAGATGTCGGTACCTGCTAAGCCCTTTGAGCTTGCAGCTTTCTTGCTCTTCCTGGAGGCCGTGGGTAAGTCCCTCTCAGAACCGGGATCCCAGCTCTGCAGCTGTCCCGTTATGAGCTTTCAGACTTTGAGTATTTCTTTTTCCTGATGGGATCCAGGGTCAGACTTAGACCAGACCGGGTCCAGTGTGAGGCCTCAGGTGCATAAGATTTTGTTTAAGGCTGAAGAAGCAGGCTATCCTCTCAAAAATAATCTTGAATTACAGTGGCCACAGTGGAGAACTTCAGGCCACGTTGGATAAGCTTATTCATTTAGGGGGTGTCCTGGAGAAAAAGGGGCCTCAGTCAACTCACTATAAAGGATAGAGGAGAAATTACTTTTCCTCTTCTGCAGCTTCTGGTGACCAGGATGGGGCCCACTGGAATACCCTACTCACTCTAGAGCCTGCAGATGGCATCCTGGGAAAACTGGGAGAAGCCCACAAATGGTAGAATTCTCACTAAAGTCAGCTGTCTCAGATCTCTATCTGTGGTACCTGCTCAAGAGGGGAAGGTAAAGTTTCCTGTAGTCCCTTCCTTTCCAAATTCAGATTGGAAGGAAAAAATACTGGTTATTGATCCTTTCTCTCCCACGGACAGTTATTGCCTTATTGCTGTCTCACTTCATGTCCTGAGAACTTGGCTTAGCAGTTGTCATCTTTGGGGCGCCCAAAAATATGGCCAGTGAGAAATATGGGTTGCACTCCATTTTTTGGCTATGATTGTACTCACTGTGCCAGCTCTCAGGGGAATTATCTGTGTCTTTCTTTCTTTTGGTTATCTTTGGAAGTGGCTCTGGATTTTTGGAGGGTCAAAACTTTTGCACCCTCTCTGGGGAACCTTCTTGTGCCCATGGGTTGTTCAACATTGACAGGAATATTTACTGTTTGTCCCAGCTGAAATCTGACAAGACTTTTGAAAGGACATTTTTAAGTAGGTCTGTGGTCAGAAATTGCCAATTTGGAAGCTGGTAGTCAGATCCTGACAGGAACTCCTTTACAGGCCTTCTCCTCCAAGCTAAAATGAAACTATGTACCCAGAGGGAAAGAAAAAGATTCTGAAGACCTTGTGGAAATATTTACTAAAACATTCCAAAGAAACAGAGCTCTAAATATAGAACATAGTAATCTTTGGATTTCCATCCTAGTTGAAGAGCTTCTCCCTGATATAAAGAAGCAGAATGAGGATAATGTAGTTGGATGGTGGGGTCAGAGTCTTGATATCATTCAGGTTATAGCCCAGTTCTTTAAGGAATTATAAACAACTGTACTTGTCTTATAAATCTAATATTTACTAGAACAGAAATGCAGCTCTAAAAACACTTCAAAGTTCACCTATTCTTTTCACCAATCCCAAAACCTCCCCTTTCATCTCAAAAAGCTTGCAGATATTGTAAAAGATCTGGATTTAGGAAACAAAACCCTTCTTGGAGAAACTTACATGCCTCTGAGAAGCAAATATTCCTCCAGGTCTTCTCTAGGAGCCCAGAGCCATTTCTTGAAATGCAAACTTCAGGGAGATAATTCTAACCAGAATAAAAATGAAGCTACTTGGAAATTAGGTGAATGAAAAATCTTACAGGTCTTTTCCACAAATATTAGTAAAAGTTTTATCCATCTGAGTAGATAACCTGAACTTATTCTATCTGCCAGAAACACAATTTAGATCCAACCGTTCCTTTATAAATTAGAAATTTTTGCATTATCTTACCTATCTCACGGCTAAAATTTTACAACAAAAGTTGTAAGATCTCTCTGTGTCTGCCTATATGTTTCTGTATGTATGTTGCAGGATGTGTGATATTTTCTATCTCCAGATGGTATTGCCAAAATTAATTTGTAAAGAGCTCTATTTACTTGATGTAAAGATAAATATCAATTTATATAAATTAAGTATACTCTCCGAAATGTAAAACCTAACCCCAAAGTTTTTCA
The DNA here is from genome assembly GCF_021613505.1 of Equus quagga. Classification (NCBI taxonomy): domain Eukaryota; kingdom Metazoa; phylum Chordata; class Mammalia; order Perissodactyla; family Equidae; genus Equus; species Equus quagga. Next base: position 7,810,837 of record NC_060275.1, read on the forward strand.
ATTTCACATGCTCTAGAATAATTCAGTAAATAAAATCTAGTTTAAGTTTGTTGGCTTAATTAAAACAAGCATGTACTTAAAGTTAGCATTAAATATAATACTTTTAGTCCACCTAGGGTTACTAAAAGTGAAACTCATGTTGTCTCTGTTACAGAATTCACTTCAAGAAAGATAACTTAAGATGACAGTTAGCTGTACAATGTCTCATGAAATTTTCATTGATAATCTAAATATAATTGTTAATACCAAGTAAATTAAATAGATGTAAATAATATGAAGGTTTCCAAATAAGCTTTTCAACAATAATTATGCTTTATGGTATATCCACTTAAAAAATGGTTTCTAAAATCTTATTGTAAGTTGAAATCTTAAAGTTACACTGAGTTGAGTTAAATCATAGATATTCAGTGAATATCTAGAGCACTTCCAAATACAGAAACATTAATTACTGAACATAGGTTCATCGACTTTTGCTTTCCTTTTACAGAGAAACTACAGATATTTGGACCTATTAGTAAAATGTTTTGTGCCACATTGAAAAATTAACTATGATGAAGAATATACTTCTAGAAATTGTGAAATATATTTATAAATTTTCTAATTCACAGAATGCTAGTGTAACAGTTCACAATTGCTTACTTCTTAGTTTTCACCAGGAATAAGGTATTCTAAGGGTTAAGAATTCAATCAATATGTATAATTAAAACTACTTAGAAATAACAAAGGTAAAAGAAAATAACTGTGTTTGAAAAGTAGGTAAGGAAAGTAAAATGACAGCTTGTTCCAGAATGAGAAAAAGAAAAAACATATGGCAAAACTTGAATGGATATAAAAAAAATTGTAGATGTTTGAGGAAAATAAATCTTGGAATAGGAATTTTATGTGTGGTGAAGCTGTCTAAAATTAGAATGGATTCATGTAGGTCTTTAAAGAATGATATTTAATATTAAAAGTACACTGGTACAAAATTAGAATTTGGTTTTCTGTTGAAAGGACAAAGTTTTCTCGGACTATTGGCTGCTTTTCATAAGAGATTGCAAAAGGTATTTTTTACCTTTTGGGTAATCTACCTAGAAAGCAAAGATTTTGTGTCTTATCAAGATAATTTATTATGTTTTACATGGTCTTTATCAGGTCTTTGATTACTTAAGAAATCTCAGTCTTCTCAATATTAAAACAGCTAAGTTTTGTTTACAACTATGTAATCTTCTGTATTTGCATTTAAAATCTTTGTCACCTTAAATAGATAATTAAGTATTATTTCATAATGATCTGAGATCCTGTTTAGTCAAATGCTCTAACCTTTTGACAACTGTTCAAAATCATATACTAAATGGAGCCTTTTTGACCTCTAAGTAACTGAGATTTTCCAGAGAGCCCCTGGAAAAATATCAAAGGATTTGTTTCTCACCTTGTATAAGAGATGTTAAACTAATTAGGTTTATTCGGTATGTTAAATTACATGAGAAATATTGTCAGATAAGAAGTGATATAAATCTTCTTAAGTTATATGCATATGGATATGTTACTAATATAGGTATTCCAGAAATTGTTAAAAGATTCTAGAAATTTGCAATACTCTCATGTCCAGTTGTGATCCTAAACTATTGTTTGCCACAGAAATAACTATATACTCTTATCGAATGAACTCCCATCAGATCTTTAACTATGACCATTTTTTAAAGTCTTTTTGTTATTTACAGACAGCTATTGTTTTACTCTGATGTTTTTGCAAAGGCCCTTCATCTTCAGAGAGATTCATGGAAATCTCTGACATAGAGATGGACAAGTACTCTAGAATACAGGTTTCTGATAAATAAGACATAAAACTGAACTAGGTAAGAATTTCCTGAACTGATGGAAAAACTGGATTCAAGCAGAACAAGAATTAATAATATGAGATTAAATAAACTGATGAAGATGATTATAAATTTTTTTTACAACTTTTCTTTGAAAATATACTGGTTACTTAATGCTTTATTTTTTCTGTTTATGGACACTTTTTGTCTTTTCTCTTAAGCTATCTGTGGATTATAGAATTTTGGAAAGTATACCTCTGGAAACAGAATTGAAACATTTTCTGTTTCACCTTGCTTTATCCCTCTAGAATTCAGAAACTTCTTTTTTTTCTTTTGAGGAAGATTAGCCCTGAGCTAACTGCTGCCAATCCTCCTCTTTTTGCTGAGGAAGACTGGCCCCAAGCTAGCATCCATGCCCATCTTCTTCTACTTTACACATGGGATGCCTACCACAGCATGGTATGCCAAGTGGTGCCATGTCCACATCTGGGATCCAAACCAGTGAACCCCAGGCAGCCAAAGATGGAATGTGTGCACTTAAACATTGTGCCACTGGGCCGACCCCAGAAACTTCTTGAACTTATGCAAATAACTACTTTTATGGCAATAATAGTTATTTGCATAAGTTCAACAATAATTTGTTTTCCTTATAACAGGACACAAATGAAAACATTGGCCATATTACCAAGGCTTTGACTGTAATGTCATATTTGAGAATATATATAAAATCAAACATGATCAGACAGTTTTAAAGAACTAAGGTTGACTTTATGGTGCCAATAAAAGCTCCTTGGAAAATTGGCCTGGTACTTTGCTTACTAGGTTCCCAGCAGCCTTATCAGATGAGTGATGAAGGTCACTTCCTGGCAGACCCAGGAATCTCAGTATATATTGGGGACTTCAAGAAGAGGGTAATTCACCCAAATCTATAGGTATCCCAGCTGAAATCTGATGGTGAGTTCTTGGCTTGGCTTTTTAATCTGTAGAGGTTTTTAAAAGTCCAATCTAAGATTCTTAATGAAAAGTTCTAGCAAAGCAGATTTTAAAAGAGCTTTATCTGGTCAATCACTATTCTTGCTGTACTTATGTAAGTAATCAGGCAAACTTTAATGTGACTAGACTTATTTTGAAATCATATTCATATTACTGTGATTATCTTTAATAGAAATGAAGGGTTATTATAGAGGAAAAACTTATGTTTCAGCAGAAAATTATAACTCAATCTTGTGTATCAGATTATAATCCTGTTCATTGTCTTTGGGGTTTTGTTTCACATCTGTAAATCAAACTGGGTACTGAATTCTTCTAGTTTCCTCAACTATCTGGCTATAAGCATCCAAACTAAGAATTTGAAATTTCTCCCACCCTTCTGATTTGGAATCACTAACAACAAAGACTGCCTTAACTCTCCTTGGAAGGGACCATAATAAGTCCCCCTTACTATCCAGACCACAGCCACACTTCAGGGACTTGAACTTTGGGACCACATCCCCCAATTAAAACGAGCTCCTCCAGACACTTGGAACTGCGCAGCGGGTAGTGATCTGAAGTTATAATTAACTATTGAGGTTCCTCTTCAGATGCAGAAGGCATCTTGAGGTGGACAGCTCTCCCAAAATCACAGATCAAGATTTTCATCTCCAGTATAGAAACTTCATTCCTTTTGCCTTTTTGCTGCTTGCTTTTTCTCTCTGTTAATACAAGGGAAGACAATGCTCCTGAACTTTGGCAACTATTGCTGAATCTACTACTAAGGTCATAGTTGCACAACAAACGTCCCTAGACTTTCTTCCTAAGATGGTTTTAGAGAATAGAATTGTCATAGATTACTTATTGGCTAAACAAGGATGAGTCTGTGCCATAGAAAATACCTCTCACTGTATCTGGATCAACACCTCTGGTACTGTAGCAAATATCAGAAATTAACAAACAAGCCAATCAGCTAAAACAGGTTGATGCCCCTTCAGGTACATTCTTTGATTTGATACCAACTGGTTTGGGTTAAGGGGACCTGGGTTAAGGACTACATTTCATTCTTTTGGTATTATCCCCCCAATAGGCATCATTGTAGTCTCCCTGGTGCACTTTATTCCCTCAAATGTCTTAAATGGAAGTATGCAGCCATCAGCAGCACGTCAGATGGCCTCACTACCCTTGGAGAAACAGAAATGAGATAAACAGCAAAAACAATTCTTCCATGGATCTAATATCATAGCCTATGAGTTTCACAATGAGACAAGAGCAATTTAACTCTGATGGTGATAGAGAGGCACTAATACCAATTTTTTGGTCAATCTCTCCTGTATGAGAGGATGACCAAAAGGGAGGAATTGTTAAATTAATTAAACCAAAAGCTCATTAGACTGAGGTGGCTCTAATGCATAGTGGCATACATAAGCAAACCCAATCTAAGCCCATAAATGCCTCAAGGTTACAAAATCAAAGTTCTAAGGATGACCGATAACAAACAGCCAACTAGGTGTTAAGCTGTAGCCAAGTAATCATTTCCTTACTTTGCTTCCACCTTTTCTCCATAAAAGCCTGTCCTCAGCTCTTTTGGAGGAGCACTCCTAACCACTTCTGATTTGGCACTGCCTGATTTGAATAGACTTTTGCTCAAATAAACTCTTAAAAATGTTAACATGGGGACCAGCCTGGTGGCATAGTGGTTAAGTTTGCATACTCTGCTTTGGCAGCCTTGGGTTCATGGGTTCAGATCCTGGGTACAGACCTGCACACCACTCATCAAGCCATGCTGTGGCAGCATCCCACATACAAAAAATAGAGGAAGATTGCCACAGACGTTAGCTAAGGGCCAATCATCCTCACCAAAAAATAAATAAATAAATAAATGCCTCAGTTTACCTTTTTACATATGTTTGTAATTTTTTTTAATTGTATAAATAAGCATAAAAAGAAAATAAATAACTGCAAGATATAGTAAAGCTCTAGCAATTCTTAACTTGGAGAAATTTTCTAGGAATTTAGCCCTACCCTTTAATTTCTTTGTCCACTACAGGTCATGACAATTTCATTTGAGCATTCTCTTTTATGGCTGTGCACACACTTTACACAGACAAATACATACTCACACACCAACCACTAAAATTAACATTCACAATAACTAAGGTTTTATTTAGAAAGCTGTTAATAAAGAGTGTGAATATTGAGGAAAATACCTTTCCTCTGGTAACTACAGTTAACAGTTCTCAGTATTATTTAATAGCAGCAAGGAATGAGTGGAGACCTTTAAGAAATAAAATAAAAGTGGTCTTGGAATAATGAGTGATCTTTAGATTCTTGGGGCCATAAGAAGCACAAAAATAGAACAAGTAAACAAAGGCTGCCAACAGGAATTCAGATTGAATTAAAATAACTAACACTGTGCATCCTTTGCTCAAACATGAGTTGAGGTCATTCGGGTCTGAGGGCTTAAGCATGTTTTTATGCCAGATTTGCATATTATGGACAAGTCTCTGATTAGACAGTAAGTAGTCAGGTTATCAAATGGGATTTATTACACCTTCCTGATATCTGTAAGCATCCATTTATCTGTCTTGCTGAAGTTTTGCCCCCGGACACCAAGTAAGTTAGGAAGCCTTGTGTCATCTCAGAAAACTAGTCAGATGACTGCCGTTTTATCCCCTTTGATGAGAAAATATAAAATAAATTAAGGCAAGTAATTGGTGTGAAAATGTCTTTAAAAATCCATGTGTAGGAAATATTTTAAGAGATGTAAGGAGAATAGGATACGATGAAGTATTCCCTGAAAAGATGTCACGGAGGCAGAAATGTTACCAGTCTTGCTTTTTGCTGTACCACCAGCATCTAGAGTAATGGCTGTATACAATAGATGCTGAAGCAACATTTTTAAAAGAATGAATGAAATATAAGATTCTCTGTGGAGCAGAAAAGCAGATAATGCTAATATTTTTGAAGTAAACTTTTGCAACCGTTGAAAAAAGCAGCTCAGCCCAAGCTGCTTTCTCTAGCCATTGTCCCACAAATTGCATCTGCCAAAGTGAAGAGCCTGGGCTGTCAGATGCATGTCATGAGGCTCTGGATAAAACTGATGCACTGTTTGGACTGCTTATCAGGAAGAAGGCAATCCATTCTCTAAGAGGGATTTACCAGTTCCTGCTTCTACATTAGTTTGACTGAAAGACCCAGTAGTCTACAGTTAGATGCTGGGGGGTGGGGATAGAGACCGGGGGCTGGAGCTTCCATGAGCAGTCAATGACTATGCACAGAAAGTGGCCATGCAGACATGAGTAGGAGTACACGATCTGGGCAAAGAGTAGCATAGCTGAGATACCATGTGGCTCAAGGGAGAAAACAAGGGAAAACAAAGTTTTTATAACATTCAAATTCGAGTGCAACAGGGTTTTGAGCTTTGTTATCGTTAAAAGATAAACTGAAGCATATTAAAAATTTTAAGAGTTTATTAGAGCAAAGATCCATTCGAATTGGGCATCACCAAATCGGAAGCGATTAGGAGCCCTCCACCTACAGGAGAGAGAAGAGGCTTTTATAGAAAAAAGGCAGAAGGAAAGTAAGGACAGGATTGACTGACCCTGGCTTAAAGCATACTTGGCTGTTGTGATTGGTTGCCCTTAGGTCTCAATTTTCTAGTCTTGGGGCATTTACAGGCTTAGATTTTGGATTGCTTAGGTAGGAAACCATGGCATTAGAGACATCTAACATAACGGCCTCCTTGTCTAATTAGTTTAACACTATTATGATACAACTTTTTATACTTTCAAATAATTTATTCATCTTACAAATAAATATTCAGCTCCCACATTATGCCATGCATTATTCTATACACTAGAAACAGAGCAATGAATGAAGTAAAATCTGTGCTTAAAGCTTATATTCAAATGGGACAAGAAGGAGAGGCAGATAATAAACAAATGAACAAGAAAAAATATATATATTAAGTGGCAATAATTAAAGTGGGACAAAGAGAATAGGAAGAGATAGCAATTGGACTTCAGTTTTATAAAGAGTAATCAAAGAAAGACTCACCAATTAAGTGAGGAATTAAGAAGTCATTAGCAGAGGTATTAAAATCATGAAACTGGATGAGATAACCCAATGAGTGCGTATAGATATACAAAAAATGTTAAAAGTTCTCCCTTTTACACTGATTTCAAGAGATTTATGCTCCTTGCAATAAAACATGTTTAAAGTAAAAGAGAAATTATTCCTGGAAGAAGCTGAAAATCCCTGATGACGCCTCGTTCCCAATTCTGGATCTTAGGATGCCTGGCCATATCTTTCCTCTCTCCTTTCATTAACTCCCCTTTGTTTGAGTTAGCTTGATTGGGTTTATGTTTCTTTCAATCAAACACCCTTTATGAAAGAAACTTAATAATAAACTTGGCTTCAAACACAGCAGTATACTTTTTGGTCTTCTTAAAAACTCTTTACATCCCTCGGCACAATTACAACTTAAATGGTGCCATTTGGCTAGGACCCTGAAACTAGTTTTGCAACAATTTAATTTTAATCTTCTCTAAAAATGATTAAGTCAGAGATGACAAATGACTCAATACCAATAAGTTGTTTCCTTAAGTGGTGAAATATATAATAATGTCTACTTTCAGTCTGTATAAAAAGAATTCTAAAGCAAGCAGGGTGTGTGGCATACTTTTAACAAGCTTCTGCACTGGCTGACTGCAGCACTCTCTCCTGAGACAGTCTGTCAGATATACAAAAGAAATGGCACTTAGAAATTGTTGCTTACTATAGCTAAAGTCTCCAAGATATTTTTTCCAGTACTTTTTAGAATCAGAGAATTTTCTCTGTCGATTCAAATGTTTTTGCCTTCATTAAAAAAATAAAAATTAGTTCTGCTTTGTTTATTCTTGAAATCCTTACTTTGTTAAAACTGTTAATGATTTTTCCCCAAAGGCTTAGAAGTAGATGGCCAGGATAACGAGCAAAAACCAACTTGAACATACACTTTGATTTTTTTTCTCCCCGATTAGCCTTATTTTTTATTTGTTCAATGTGAAAATCTTGATGTTATTTTGACTCAGTAAAAATTTGCTGAATTCCAGGTTAATAATTAATCTATACATTCTCTTGACTTTCCATTTTAAATAGACCACTATGCTAGAGAGTTATAACGACTCTAAAGGTGGGGGGCAATACGACTGTGCCTATACCCTGGGTGAGCTTAAAATCTAAAACTCATGAGGGGCCAGCCCATGGCCGAGTGATTAAGTTCCCACACTCCACTGTGGCGGCCCAGGGTTTCGCCAGTTCAGAACCTGGGCGCAGATAAGGCACCACTCATCAAGCCATGCTGAGGCGGCATCCCACATGCCATAACTAGAAAGACCCACAACTGAAAATACACAACTATGTACTGGGGGGCGTTGGGGAGAAAAAGCAAAAAGTAAAATCTTAAAAAAAAAAAACTCTAAAGCTCATGAAACTATCAGATAACATTGAAGTACCAGACTTGCATAATGCTGACAAGTAGAGTGTAGACAGGGAGAGAGTATGTGGCCTGGAGAATTCACGGATAGCTTCTCAAAGGAGAAAAGTCTGATATTGGCCTTTTCAGGGATTATTAAAATAATAATATTGCTCTGATTACCTATCACATTCCATTTAACATTTATTGAATATCTACCATGCAGAAAGCATTTTGCAACATCACAGGAAGGCCCAGGCTTATAAATGTGAATAAGACATTGTCTCTGACCTCAGGCAATAATAAAACTCCTGGGAGTAGGAACCATTGTTTATACAAAGAATAAAAACAAATGAACAAAGGAAAAGGAGGGCTAAGTTTAATGGGATTAGTCTCAGGTTTCCCTCTTAGGACATGTTTATTACGGAAACGTTCCCTTTAAAATCTGGCCAAGCGATGCTGTTGATAAGAAAACTACGTGGAATTTAATAAGAAGGCCAACAGGAGGGGCCAATTTTTTAAGCCTGGTTTTTTTCTCAAAATGGAAAAAAATTTAAGTGGCCAAACACAGAGAAAATGTTAAATGAATTATAATGCACACATACAATGGGATATCATGCTTTCATTTTTTATTGTATTATGCCTATTCTACAGCAACATAAAAATGTATATAAAGTCATGCACTGCATTTGGTCAACAATGGACCTCATATATGACCATGATCCCATAAGATTAGTACCATAGAGCTTAGGTGTGTAGTAGGCTATACTATATGGGTTTGTGTAAGTATACTCTATGATGTTCAAACAAGGACAAAATCGCTTAAGGATGTGTTTCTTGGAATATGTCCCCGTCGTTAGGTAATGCATGACTGTACACAGATACCAATAATGGTACGTGCCAATGGGGACAGAAAGCCAGACAGGCAACACTTGTGCAAACTAAACAAATTTATTTATCTAAATGATATAGGAACAGATAGGCCCTGTCAAGATATCTAGCAGATGCAAACTTCCTGGCCCCTAAAACCTCACCAGTTGGATTCACAGGAATGGATGACAATATCTAGATTGAGAATGTTATATCAAAAATTCTGAAGCCCTACCTCTCACCTCCAGTCTTTATATGCACGAAGATGGAGCAGTCCAGCTGAGCCCAAACCTGGATACCTGTTGAGACCCACTTACCCAGGTTGATGCACCGTATATCCCTCAGAGTTACACAAGGGACAGTGTGCTTTTTGAGTTATGATGTGACCAAATTCTTTCAGACACAAGCAAACCTTTCTTTCAACACTCTCAGCCTCTCCAGATTGGCAGATATATCCAAGAACATTCCTGAGTTGCTAACTTCAGGATCAGAATAAAAACCACTTAAACAGACATCTCTGGGAGTCATTTGCTGGGCCATTAACCCAACTTTAGGGCTGATCTTTGACTAAAAAGCCAAAATGCAAACTATTTGGACCCTATGGTTGTTATCATGTAAAAATGTATAGGCTAATAATGTACAGGTTAATAATTATGATTCTGCCATATATATATACTGGAATTGAACAATTAAGTAAATGAGTGGTGGATGGTGGGAGCCAAGTTTCTCACGGTTGGAGTGAAAATTTACAAATAAGCAGGGAGGAAGCAAGAATGCTCCATGTGGTAACAGATTAGAGTTGGAAACAGTATGAACTCAGTTTAATATAGACATAAATGATTAAATACAGAAACATTTTCAGATATGTGTACATACATGGCTTAGTATACACACATATATTTACTTGCTCTGTCAACTGAGAAGGCTTAGAAGCAATGATACCCCAGTAATGACAAGCACACTGATTGCCCAGATCTTGGTTTCTAATACAATTCTCCAGTATAAAGAACCAGGGCTCCTTGGAGAAATGTCTGATTCTAGGCATGGGGCATGAAATATATGAGATAAACCTGGATATATATAGACACACACACAGACACTTATAGGGGGTGTGTCAACAGAACACAAGAGCAAACTAAAAGAGCTCCCAATAGCCAAAGCTGGAAGGCTTTGAGTAACCAACATAGTATTGGATTATAACCCAAACTACAAAATAAATATCTATAAATCCACAATGATATAAACAAATTTTTGAATACATTAATAAATGGGGGAGAACAGATAAATATCCAACACAAAAAAATTCCAAATGATTTATGTAGATACTCCTCCCTCATGGAGAGGAAGCCTAACTTCCCATCCTTAAGTGTGGGTTATGCATAGTGACCTCCTCCCAAAGAATACAGCATGAAAACAGAGAAAAGAGTAGAGAAATGTGACAAATACTCCTTTGATTAAGGTCAGCATTGACAGTCATAACTCATATTGATAGTATATACACTTGACATAATAGTAATGAAAATAGCCCTTTACTTCTGTCTTCATTAAAAAAAGACATCAGGCAAATTCTGAGAGTGGGGCATCCTGTGAAATACCTGACTAGTTTCCTCAAAACTGCCAAGTCACCAAAAACAAGATAAATCTGAAATAAGCCACAGCCAAGAGGAGCCAAAGAAGACGTGGCAAACGAATGTCATGTGGTATCCAGGATGGGATCCTCTGACAAACAAAAAAAGAACATTAGGTAAACTCTAAGGCAATCAGAATAAACTACGGGATTCAAATAATATCAATATTGGTTCATTAATTATACTAATGGAAGATGTTAGGAATAGAGAACCTAGATGTCTCTATTATGGGTATCTGTAATATGTTCTCAATTTTTCCATAAAATTTAAAACTCTTCTAAAAACTAAAGACTATTAAGAAAATATATAGGCATATTGATTAAAATGAAAGAAATATATAGCAAAAGAAAGTAGATATAGTGGAGTAGTGGAACTACAGGGAATTTTTAAAAAATATGTGTTTTGCCCTTTTGCTAACGAGAAAGAGAGAAATAATTCCCAAGGAGATATAATGCCAAAGAGATGTATGATGTTTTTTAAAATATTTTTCATAATCTCTTGGTTCTCATTTTCATAATTTCCCTAGGATTTTTTGTTGTTGTTGTTGTTGTATGAGAAATTAAGGAAGCAAAAAATTGGGAGAATTTGGCCAACTTTGCACTTATTTTTAGAGAAACTTGATCATTTAAATGGAACTTGTCTGTTTCTAATCTGACATAACTGTCTATAATAGCAAGAGAGAAACCTTTTCAAAAGCAAGTTCATAATTCAGGAGGTTATGGTAACTGAAAAATACTGAAAAGCATTTTGGTTTGTCATAAATACATGATTAACTGAGATATGAGATGAAAACATAATATAAAATGTTTAATTTTCAGAGTCAGTTGTATGTTTAAGTAACAGAAGGCAACAAAAAGAAACATATCTGCTTCCTGGCTAGCATTGACATATGTTTCTAAAAGACATCCAAAACATTTAGAACTGCTTAGAACATTTCTGTGAAACTTTTTATCTGACATTCTACTAATGACAAACATTTTGTAAAAGTCTCAAATTTGTATAATTTATCTTGAGCTTTCTGTTTAGTGTATTTCCTAAGGTTTTAAGTGTAGTGGGAAGGTTCAATTATATTTAACTCCCAATGTCAAAGGAAATTCTCTAATTTGCAATGTATTTGCAATGCTTGTTTCAAAGCTGGAAATCAAAATGTAATTTAATCTTTTTTTTTTCAGATTGATTAGTTGTCTATTGGAATAGTTAACAAAGATGGCTAATTACAAAAGATTAAGATAGAAAGGGTGCTATTTTTACATAAATAGTGTTTCCAAAGCTGGGAAAAATCACATGGCCTTGAAGGGAGGATTGAGTAGGACTAAGTCCAGCCCACAAAAGTTATAGAGTACATTATGATTTTTTTTTAATGTTTTTGGCTCCCTAAGCTGGAACAGGGGCTTGGACCATGCGAACACTTCCAGCACAGTGATTATTTGATTCTCTTGAGCCTCCTGTACATTTGAGGGTGGGAGGCAGAGACTTGAATGAACCCTGATTGTTTGGGATCAGAACACAGATATAAACAGCCTTTCTTGATGTGGAGGAGTAAAGAGAATTTGGATTTCAGAATGATCCTGGGAATTCCTAAGGAAGAATTTAAGGTAAAGGGATAAAGTTTGACGTAAAAAGAGAAATCCAGCAAGAGAGCCAGTGGCTGGTGGGGGAAGATGGTGGCGGTCCAGGCACTGTGGCTGACGGGGAACTCAAGCCTCACCCGGCCACGTGGGGAGCAGGACTGACCTGGAGAGAAGGTGGGACTGCACATGAAAGCAAGCTGGATGTCACTACCTGCTGTGACCTCCCAGGTCCCGAGAAAACATGCCTCGGTGCTCTCTACAACCTGACTTAATGTACTGCAGTGTTTTCTGCCGACTGTGACAAAGCAGGGACACAGCTCTCCGGAGCCAGTTCACAACCTTAGCATTACAAATCCCATTACAACAAACAGATTTTCAGCTCCATCAGGAATCACCATGCGAACAGTGCAAAGAGCAGAGTTCCACCTGCTCAAGAGCAGCTGAGTGCATCTGTCAGCGACAGGGTTGCAGAATCCTGGCTGATCCAGCCTCAGTGGTGAGGGAAGGAAGTGTGTCTGTGTCATGTCCAATGTAACTCTTCAGAGTTGAATGACCTTTTTGTGGGAGCTCCTACAACATTCCTTCCCAAACAAGTGTATCACAGGGTTCTTAATTCTCTAAAGTCGTGGCGCAGATCATGAGTTGTCCTGGTGCAGTTTCACTGATGTTGGTGGTGTGTCACCTCATTATAACCCCCTGTCTTAACTAATTACAGGATCTGAAGAGTCGGCCAGTCTAGATTGGCCCCAAAGAGTAACAAAAGGTAAAATTATACAACAAAAGTTTTTAACAAATAGTGAAACTGCGCAACTCTCCATATTTTTTTCTTGCTTGCATGTCAGTTTTTGTCACCTGTGCTCATAAAACTTCATTTACATCAGAGAAATTCATAAGGCCTGTGTATACAGATAAATTTTTGACCTTTATAGTACTCTCTTAGAACTCTCCATGATGATGAACATCTTCTATAGTAATATGGCTCTTCATTCCTTGACATGTGGCTAGTGAGGCTCAGGAACAGAATTTTTATTTTATTTAACATAAATTTAAATTTGACTATTCACGTGTGGCTGTTGGATACTGCATTAGACAACGTAGGTCTACAAGAGGAAAAGGATATTTTATTTAAATATGTAATTTAAGAATCTCATTATTGTGGGTAGCATAAAACATCCTCCCCACCAAGTTACCAATGAGAGCCTCTCTTACAGTTACAGCAAACTTACTAAGTGTTGTTATATGGAAGACTCTGCTAGATACTGAGATCTGCTTCCTATGCCTCTCTCCTTTCCCAATGAGCAATTTGTGGAAAGGGAAAAAGAACTGAGCAAAATGCAAGCAGAAGAGGAACAAGCAAATAGCAGTGATGCATGGTAATTACATCTGGAAAACCATTAGCTTTTGAGTAATTGTGAATCGGCTAACTTACAATCTAAGACCCCTAAAAGTGCCAAATAAGCAAGGTTACTTAAGCTATTTGAAAATAATTTACTGAATATCTACTAGAGGAATAATTTTTATCAGATACTGGAAAGGATGGGGAGTTAGGTAACGAGATTTTGTTTTGTTCTTTTTCTGCACTTTAAATTTTGTTCACATAACTTCTCGTCCATAGCTATTTGCCGTTTTTTTCTGTTCTCCAATAAATGCTGATGGAGACAGATATGTCAATAATATCTATATTCTACCTTTTTGATAAGTAATTTTCTTCGCCATGACAGCTAATGTTGACAACCTTAAAATTATGACTCTACATTTTAAATTTATGTTCGCATTGTTCTTTGAAGAATTCAAAATATGATCTCTGCTTTTAGCATCAGGACCCTTTGTGATGGATGTAAATGGTGGCTAAAAGAACGTGACTCAGAAGGAAAGAATGACACTCAAGTCTGTGTCAGTCTCCTGATTTACCGCATATTTCACTCTTTTGGATCAACACGAAGAAAACGAAACACATAAGATATTAGCAATGACAACTTGCCATTTTTTGTTTGGATAAACATAGTGTGAGGGTAGTTTCAAGCCTGAGTCATACTTTGATAGTCACCTATTCCTGACCTCATTTTGATAGGCACAGGTAAGAATTTATAATATGTCTCAGGATTTGTTAAACTCTAGTTGAAGGACAGATTGCAAGAGGATAAGACCAGCTTCAAAAAATACTGCTATACCTCATCCAGACTTTATCCTACATCACTTGATTTGGAAACAGCACCTAAAATATGTCATCTAGAGTACACAAGAATTATTGGCACTTCTGCATGTAAGATGCTAAAGATCTTTCTCTCTATGTAGTAAAAAAAAAAATTTATTGGTTAAAATTCCAGGATAAACCATATTTACTTGCTTTTTACCTTCTGGTCTTCTCATATTTGTAATGGGTAGAAATAGCATTATGAAAACTTTATGAAAAGACCCAGGATGTCTGAAGGGAATCACCTGTGAAATCCATGTACATCATTCCCCAGCCATCCTAATTAGTTACACTTCCAAAAATTTTTTTAAAGGAAAAAAGTGCTGCCATATTCCTCTGATTGAATAAATTTTCTGAGTTAGTATTTTTCAAATACATACGTATTTAGAAATAATATTTATAAGCACTAAAATGTCTGGTTCTTCCTGAAATCAGAAATCCCAAGAGTCCCTTGCACCCCTATGTTCATCGCAACATTATTTACTATAGCCAAGACGTGGAACCAACCTACATGCCCAGAAACTGATGATTGGATAAAGAAGATATGGTATATATACACAATGGAGTACTACTCAGCCATAAAAAAAGACAAAATTGGCCCATTTGCAGCAACGTGGATGGACCTCGAGGGTATTATGTTAAGCGAAATAAGCCAGTCAGAGAAAGACGAACTCTATATGACTCCACTCATAGGTGGAAGTTAATATATTGACAAGGAGATCTGATCGGTGGTTACCAGGGAAAAGGGGAGGTGGGGGGAGGGCACAAAGGGGGAAGTGGTGTACCCACAATATGACTAACAATAATGTACAACTGAAATCTCACAAAGTTGTAATCTATCATAACATTAATAAAAAAATATATTAAAAATTAAAAAAAAAATATCTGGTTCTTATCAGATCTGTTATACTATTCAATGATAAGTGATGGCTATGACATTGGCTACTTGAAAAAAGCACATTCATCCTTCTAAAACTCTATGTGAGGACAATATCTTCCCACTGCTGTGAGCTGAATTGTGTCTCCCAAAATTTGTATGTTGAGTCCCCAACCCCAAATGTCACTATATTTGAAGATGGGACATTTAGGAGATAATTAAGGTTAAATGAAGTCATAAGGGTGGGACCTTAATCCAATAGAGTTGGTGTCCTAATAAGAAGACAGAGAGAGCAAGCACAGGCTGTCTACAAGCTGGGAAGAGAGACTTCAGAATCCGACCATGCTGGCACCCTGATCTCAGACTTCCAGCCTCCAGAACCATATCGATCAGTATAATACTTTGTAAAATATAGCTACATATTCCTCATAAGACTAAGATCACACATGTCAAATGTCCACAGTATACATGTATGAGTCAATAGCCTCATATAATTATATAACATATATGTTAAATGGCAAACCAAGATGGAGATATCCTTCTAGAACCAAAGATTGGTAAAAGACATTAAACATAAAGGCAGGATTACTAACAGAAATAGATCTACAAATATCAGTCTCTGGCATTTAAAATTGAACAAATCGAGTATATGTAACACCAGTATGCAACAGAGATCATTGGAGTAGTTCCACATAGTAACCAAAATTTGGTACTCAATAGAGTGTAAAAATTAGTCACTCAATGTGTGAAAATCAGGCACATCATATTGTTAGTGTATGCAAAAGTGGAATTTGCATATCTATCTATAATGTTTGTAAATCTAAACATCTAGAAAACTGAAAACATTCACCTGGCAAGAATATAACCTAAGTGTTTAATTTTACCACATTTCACTTAGAATTTAACAATACTGTTAATTACTTGGAAGATAAATATAAACAAATGATTTTTAACTTCAATAGTCAATGTTACAAAATCTTGACTATAAAATCTTAATTATTGAATTCATTTTTAAATTAAAGAAATTCCCTTTGCTAGCATCCGTGTAGCACTACTTGTTAGTACAGTTCATGTTGTAAACCCTATGCTCAATCACTCTGTCAAACAGATAATATTAAAGATATACAAAAAAATCTGTCTTATGACCCAAAGGAGCTTATGTTCTAGATTTAGAGCATTGCTGACACACAGTCCCGTGAGCAGGCTCCTCTCCCCAGCGCTGTCCTGAAATGTTGGTGGCCACACGGTTCTAGCTTCCTCTTGTCTCTTCTCACTCCTACCCCTTTACAGATCACCAGGAAATATAGACATCCATATCAGCATCACTAGGTGTCCTCTTTCTCCTAGGATCCAGACGGATAGTTCTCATGCCAAGCCAAATGCAGTATTTCATAGATACATCAATTCCAAATTTTCCCGATCAAACTCATTAACCTCTTCTAGCCCCAAAATAGTGTTGTTTTTTTCAATATAGAAGACCTGATAGCCAAACCAGATGGATGACCTTCATCATCATCTTTCATTCCCTGCTCTTTATTCATCCACAACTAAATTCTGAAAACTCTTCCCTTCCCAATTCCTTTTTTCTATCCCTCAGTACACTCGAACAACTTTTATCTTCACGTCATTAAATCTTCCTACTTGTAACCAACTGTCCCGCTAGAGAGCTGAGTATTTTCCAAGTTTCGGCAGTATTATCTTTCCACTTTCAATTGCTCCATGCCCGAAGCTTGCAGTTTTTAGCATGGCACCCGACAACTTATACCAGTCTAGCATCATGCCATGGTTTTAATCTTACCTCCTGTTCCTACCTACTCCATTCCTTCCCCCCACTCCCAATAAACTTGGTGCGTGTTCATTCCAAATATGAACCTGTGTTTGTATTGTTTTTTATTTCTCTAAGAATTGCTTCTCACTTTCTCTGTGGAGCCTTTTCTCTAGCCTCCAAGCACATTTGATTCCACAGCACAGAGAGCTGACAGCCATCATATTCTTTCTCAGATTATAGTAGCTGGAATTTTAGCTGGTTCTCTAACTGGATCGGGCACTTTTAAGAATCTTATTTAGTTTCTTCTCCCAATCCCTAATACATACCTTAATGAAAGATAGATGCTTTTTAAGCATCTGTTAAAATAAGTTTAATTTAATTGAATATTAAACACTTTGAGTTTTAAATAAGAAGGACAACTAATGCATTTGCATCACTTCTTAACTTCCAGAATTCTGTATTGATAGCTTTTGCTTTATTTTTGCATCTCATTGTACCATCCTAATCATTAAGTCTTTTAAGTTAAATATTCAGAGAGTTTGGTCATGGATATGTGTTGCTATGGTAACGTGATCCTGCCAATATCTAGTGCCCTTAAAAGTTTGTGAGTTTTCTGAATTAAGAACCCTGGAATAAGCATAACCTTTACTCTTGAGGTGCAGCTATAGTCTAAGTTATGTCTAAATTTTCGAAAGCTGAGTCTAAGCAAAAAACAAAGATAAGTTTACATAACTTGGAAGTGTGTGTTCTTAAAATAATATTCATGTAAGAAGAATGATATTCTATGTAAGAAGCTTAAGTCCCATAATCTGAAAATACACATCTTTAACTATCATGGGAATAAGCTCTGACCCTACTGACTCTATATACATACTTTGAACATGCATCTATAAGTTTGGCTGACAATTGCTCATTGGGAAGATGCTATGCAATGCCAAAATCTTATCACTAATAAATAAGATCTTTTGAGATTTATATACCTACTATGTTATATCATAGCAAAATTACATACTATCAAAAAGCATCTTGCATTTAATACTATCTGTAGCCCACGATTGTGCTTGCAAATAGCTAGTTACTAAATCACAATTTTTTTAGTTTAGCACATCTATATACCTCATTTAAGATAAGCAGTCGCTACATAAAAAATAAAGACCTAACTTAAGAAATCTAATATTATAAATTTCAAAGCTTTTTTTAATTAACAAAGTCAGATTTGATGATTCATATTTAAATAAAGTTCCTTATTTTTTAAAGAATTTGTTTCCCTTCCTTTAAATAAAACAGTTTCATAATTAACTGATTTATAGAGCCTTATGTCCAATGAGTATGCAGGGTATAGGAAATAATTGTAACAACTGCTTACAATTTCAAAATATTTATTTCAAAATAGATATGATGAATTATGAAAATTTTAATTAATGAATGATTTATCTATCTCTAACATTTTTATAAGTTAGTGTAATTTGCCCATAATATAAGTCTCATGAATGCTTTATTTCAAGGCTATTATTTCTATAATTTAGCAGTTACACACAATTTTAACTGCTATATAATATCAATGCCTCCAGATAACAGACAAAGTATCAGTAAGCTATTTAAATATTGTGCATATGAGAGATTAAGGATACAGATATTCATAAACATGCTAAAATTTGTAATTTTTTCTTAAATTTATAATTTTGCTTAACTTGACATCATGTTAACATTAAAAGAACTCAATATATCTTTAAAATTTTTTTCCTCAGACATAATGACTCATATAAAATTAGTAAGTGAATAACAATACAAATGCAAAGCATTAAAATTTTCGTTGTATTCATCCATTCTAAAGAGACAGTGGGAATCATATTGCTTTCTGCTTCTCATTATGCTCTAGCTTTGGTCATAAGGGCCATTTTCAAATGCAGAATAAAGTAGCAACGGACTACATCAATCTATATTTAATTGGATTATTGCTTATTTTTTCCTAAGTAGTTGTTATAGGAATTGGCCATTAAGGTAATACATGGCAACTCATGAAGAAAGCCAGGAAACTGCAACACCTAAGGGAGAGAATGATTTTGTACCTTCTGTTACAAGCTGGTTTGTGCTGGTCAACCAGTTGACCAGTTAGAGTACAAAGGAAAATGAAGTCTCATCTACATTAAAGAGTCACTCAGCTTCTTCCCTAAGGACAAATCACTCCATAGGAAAGTTATAGTATCTGTCTCCACAATGAATTACTAATTCAAATGAATTTCTCACAGTTCTTGCTTGAAAATGGTAAAGAAAGCATACTTCCTAATAACAGATGACTTAGAACTCCGAATGAGTACCTTCACTGATTACCAAAGGCTTGAGATTTATTCTTGCAAAACTACGTTTGGATAAGTATCCCTCTCCCCAGGTCTATATTTTCCCTATAAAGTGATCATTAGAATAATGTCTGAGCTTGCCTTCTATATCTGTATCTATATCATCCATCTACATATATACATATATATTTATTTGAATATACATAAATATATGGTTTGAAATACATGTATATGATCTGAAAATATATTTAATAAATCTTGTCAGAAGCTTCTAATGAAGAACAGTTTATCAAATATCAAATCATTATTATAAAGGTTTATAAAACAATAAAACTAAGACTTTTAAAAGATATATTATAAAAGCTTTTAAAATATACATGCATACTTTAATAGTTTACATTAACAATCCAAATAACTAGAAATAATAATTTCTCACTAAGGCCAAGCTGGAAAATATTCATGAAGAAAAGATGTTTAATTAATAGCTGTTGTTGCAGCTGAAGAACAAAGCTGAAATAAGACCACAATCCAGGGCTGACATGATCAAAATTAAAACAGACCAATAAGCGGAGAGGTGCTCATGTAAAAAGAAGGGAGCTACCCTAAAACCCCCACCAACCACTTAGGCATGCAGTCAATCTGTTAGTAATTCGACTAGCAGTTAAATGACTCATCTCAGAGCATTCTCCCATCTCATTCTCTGCATTACACACTGACAATAAATATCCACTCACTAACATCATCTAAACTTAGTCTAGTTTTCTGATTCAGGCATTTTTTGCTTTTTTTTTTTTTTCAGTTGTTTTTCTAAAGAATGCTCCTTTCATCGGGGTCAGAGAACATGTGAAAAATTAATTTTCTGTAACAGAAACTAAGCAGATTCTAAACCAAAACACTTTTGCATTTATCACTAAGTATTTACCATTAGCTAGCACTAACACTTAAAGACGGTTTACAGGAAGATATTTACATGGAATCAATCAAGAGAGCTCTATGCTCTTTGCTTTCACTTTTAACTTTTCAAAGCAGGTAACCTAACAACAAAGAACAGTGGGGTGTATCGCCACACTTCCGTGAACTCAAGCCCTGCTCTAAAAGAGTTTGATGCCAAAAATATGCTTTGGTTTAGTGTAAATTTATTCACTGACTCTTGTAAAGGCACGTCCATATAAAATAATGGTATCACTGGCTGATAAATGTAGGAAGCCACTTTATCAGATAGCAAAATTATCTTTCCACTAAGGAATCCATAAAGAGAGCACTGGCACTACAATTAAGAGCTTATTAACATTGGTGAAATGACTGGTTTTGACAAAATAAGCTGCTTAAATTTTTCAACACCTAATTAACACCCTTAATCAATGGCATTTTTTTTTATTCTTTTTTTCCAAGTAATTTTATTGGGATTATAATGGTTTATAATATTGTGTAATTTCAGGTGTACATTATTGTTTAGCAATTCCTAAATACACTTCATCATGCTCACCCCTAGTAGTCTAATTTTTATCCATCACCATACATACGTGCCCCTTTGTCCCTTTCACCCACCCCCACCCCTCTTACCTTCTGGTAACCACTAATCTGTTCTCTTTATCCATATATTTTTTTATTGCATTTTAATCTATTAGTGTATCATTCCACAACGCCAATAGTATATTAAATATATTTGATCAATCTTAAAACAATGGGTTTGAATCTATGTCAACTAATGGTAATGGGTTTTATTTTAAATCTTTATCACTCTATATCCATTGCTTCATGGATTACAATGTGTAATCTGCTAGATCCCTCATCTGTTTTTTACAAACAATGCATCAAAGAGTCTTACTGAACAGAGAATAAAACTGAATTATATCATCAGAAATATGTAGTTTAAAAACGCCAATACTTTTACCCTTAAAAATCAATATTAGGTAGACAAAGCAGAGTATCTGAAAAAGTGTGAACTGTGACTTAGGAATACTTTGTCTTCTTAAAGGAGAAGATACTGGCATGAGATGAGGAACACCACTGAGAGCTGGGCAGGTCTATTTCAATAAGGAGTCTCAGGTCTCCTAGGAAGGGAAATTTAGAATCCCTTATTTCTGAGATTCAAAGCCAGTTAAACCTTTCAGAATAGACATGGTAGCACTAATAAAGGACCAATGGCTAAGAATAAATGGGGCTGGCATGATAAAAATCACCATCAGGAGAGAAGCAATGGGTCCAAAAAGCTTGCCTGCCCTGTAATGAATCAGAATGGGGGAAGGAGCACAGAGTTTTGAAGGACTCTAAGGAGCTAACACTGAAACCTATTTCTACTTCGTCATCACAATGGCAGACTGGCACCACCCACAGCGGCTCATGGATGGAAACAGGGTGGGTTGTTGGGAACTGGGAATGATTATCTTCCCTAGCCTTTGAAAATAAATGCAACTTTGGGATGCCCACATACCAATAAGAGATGAAGTCCCAGCCATATTACTTTACTGGAAGATGTTGCGAGCAAACAATCTTTTCAGAATTTCCAGGTTTCAGTGAAACCGCAACAAAGCAGCAACTAATTCCGAAGCAAGGAGTTTTGGTCACTTTGACAGATTTGTCCAACCTCAAGAGAGCTTATCAGAGCTCCGATTTCAGGTTCTCTAAGGGAACATGTAGGATTGTCCTGAAATAAAACTGAGAACAATGCATTCCTAGAGAAAATATGCCGGACTCCCTCCCTCATCCAGCATGGAGTGCCTAAATTGTTCTTTGAATTATTCTCAAGCAGCCATTTATTGCAAATTTAAATTATAAAGCAATATGCTACAGGTAAATCTATAAATTTATTGCCTGACTTAGACCCTTAGCCAAGGGAGTATTAAGAAGTGCCCTGGTAAACCCCATCTAGGATATAGACATACTTCTCTTTTATCTCCTCCTAGATAGCAGCAAACCATCACTCCCACCTGACAATTAAGATCAATCATCCCAGGCACTAGAGTGACGTTTTTCTTTGCCATATGAGGAGCCCAAATGGCCAGGGAGCAGTTTCAAATTTCAACTCAGCAGAATCATGGCTATACTCTTGGGTAAAATCACTTGTCTTTTCAGCAATAGGACCTCCAAGCTACTCATCCAGACTTGCTAGGACAAGACAGAAAATTTCCTACTGATTTAATAATGAGAGAGGCCACTTCCATTTCTACTAGTTTCCCCTACACCTGTGCATTCTGCTTATGGGGAAGAAAACCAAATATCAGTAGTGGTTTTCAAGTACCTAAGGTGCTCAATAGAAGCCGTACCCCAATATCAAACAATTTTGTCTCCAAAGTGATATTGTAACTGAGTCATATTCTATCAAACCATCTGCTTCTGGGTAAATGGGAACATGGTGAGTCCAACGAATTCTGAGGATATAATCCCATTAACACAAAATATAACCTCTCTTGGAAGCCAGTTTTGCAGCATACCATAGTGATGGCTAAGGCATTTTGTCCACACATGGTGATGCTAACAGAAGTGCTGAGGACAGAAAAGGAAAATCTGTACCCAGATTAAGTGTCTATCCTTGGGATAAAAATGAACTCTCCTCCAAATAAGAAAAAGCATTAGTTATCTGTTGACGCATAAATAAATAGCCCTACATTTAGCAGTTTACACAACATTTAGTATCTCACAGTGTCAGTGGGTCAGATATCTGGTGTGGCTTATCTGAGTGCTTCTCACTCAGATGTCTCACAAGGACGCAATTACATATTGGTCAGGGCAGTGATCAAGGTTCAGAGAGAGAGGATCCACATCAGAGATCACCGACAGAGCAGCTGGCCGGCCTCAGGAGGTCCACACTTAAGCTCAAAGCCACTAAGACTTTGACTAACACTCTCCTCAAAATCCATCCAGCCTCTGCCCACTGCCCAGTCCAGAAGCCACTTCCATGTTTTTAGGTATTTCCTATGGCAGCACCCTACTTCCTGTACCAAAATCTATGTGTTGTCTATTGCTATGTACCAAATTACACCAGGATGTAGCTTAAATTACAAACAATATCTTTCAATACCTGTAGTTTAAGGATCTGAATGTCAGTTAGCCATGGATGTCTCTGACTCAGGGTCTCTCACAAGGCTACAATCAAGATGCCATTTGGGGCTGCATGCATCTCAAGGCTTAACTGAGGGAGGATCTGCTTCCAAGCTCTTGTTTGTGGCTGTTGGTAGGACTCAAGTTCTAGCTGGCTGTTGACCAAAGACATCAGTTCCTCATCACACGAGCTCTCCATATACACATACACATAGCCAATTCCTTCTCCCAGAGAGAGGGCCGAGAGAGAGAGAGCGCGAAGCAATAGAAGCCAGAGTCTTTTTGTAGCCTAATCTCATCATTTTGTCATGCAAACCTACCATGCAAATCCATTAGTTAGAACCGATTCACTATGACCAGCCCACTCTGGAGAAGAGGAGATTATATATAGCACAAATTCGAAGAAGCAAGGAGTCATTTGGGAGCCATTTTGGAGACTGCCTACCACAGAGGGGGGGATCACAGTAATGAACCTGCCATCTATAAAACTAGTCCCCTCAGAGAGAGACTCAGTGTAAGCTTCTTCTTTGGCAGGTGGGGAAATCAGCAGTGGTAGCTGCCAGACCAGCTTTGGTAAAGGGAAATATATCATTGTTCAGCCATACAAAACTATCATCCCTGAAATGACCATATTGTGCAAGGGCCCATAAAGAAATACTTGAATGACCAGGGAAAGAAGTTGATTGGCATGCACTAATGGGTCATCTTGTCCACTTAGTGAGTGTTTGTGGTTTTGTTGTTGTCAATACCCTCTGGTATACATTTTTGTGGGATGCAAATATTTTCACACTCTGCTCTTCTCTCAAGATAGATACCTTTTTCTTAGATGTCTTTGTCACTAACTTTTCAGTCCTATTCTTTCCAAGTCTTCATCCAGCCAGTCAAGCGACTAACAATTGCTCATGGATATATGCCTCAGGCCACTTCTCATTCCACACAAAGTGGACAAATGCACTATCCAAAGTGCTACCAATGGGGATTCTCTTCATCAATGTCTTGCAGGGCTAATCTGAGTGAGAATGTGCTTCATAGCATCCCAACTTTACCTGGCACCAATTTACCACGCAAATACTTTAGTTGGCCAATATTGGGTAATAGGAACCTCTTTAAAGGC
This sequence comes from Equus quagga, assembly GCF_021613505.1. Classification (NCBI taxonomy): domain Eukaryota; kingdom Metazoa; phylum Chordata; class Mammalia; order Perissodactyla; family Equidae; genus Equus; species Equus quagga. The sequence goes on from NC_060275.1 coordinate 7,835,423, forward strand.
TCATCTGTGTAGACTGAGGGATAAGTAGTGAAATAGAATGAGCAAGTACCATGAACATCTGAGCCACCTGCTCTTAAAGTTTACATGTGCCTTCCAGACCTACTAGGAGACAATTTCACACACAGTATTTCTGGTTTATAATGAAAAATGTATGTTTTGATAAATCATATAACTTCCAGTCATGAAAGAAAGTTTGGGTGGTGTGGCAGCCATGGAGGTGTACCCCTCAGAACTCACTCTGAGAGAGAGGCTAACGTGAGGCATGCAGTTATCTCACAGCTTTTCACAGACATGACTTTGGGATCTGCTACAGTGTTCATGCCAAGGCCATGCTCTCTCTGGGCTGCTTCCAGCCAATGGCTTGGAACAGCAGGAGTATTAGAGCAGAACCATTTCTGTCCAGAGCTAGACTCTTCTAATGGTGACCCCTTGCCTTGGGCCACCCATCAGCCTGGACCGCATTTTCTCAAAGTGAGACTGCAGTCCAAGGCTATTCTTATCCACTCTTCCTGCCTTCCCTGTCTCCTTTCAGAGTTATCATACCTCCACTGTGGTCTGAAAGCTCTCCCTGTTTATTCCTATGCCCTCCTCCCTCTGTTCTTTACAAGCATTTCTCCCAATAAATCTTCTGCATCTATAATTTTGTCTTGACATCTGTTTCTCAGAGGACCTGAATTGACATGAGTTGCATAGTTATTGGTACTGCATCTTCAGCTGCTCAGTGTCTACCCATGCTCAATAGCAACCAAGAGATACTATTCAAAAAGAAAGGAGGACATTGCCCTACTTCAAAATCCTAGGAGTCTGTACCTACTGTCTTTCTATTGAGAAAATTGGGAATTTCCAGATGGTCTATATTTCTTCTTCGTCACAGTCTCACCCAATAGATGGGGTATGTTGTGTCATCTGGCCCAAGTGTCAGCACATCCCGCACTTCAGGCTGTGGAGCCGTTTCCTACTAAACCTACTGGGTTATCTAGTAAATGGGTCAAGTTGGGTGTGAATGCACAACAATTTGTTTCTTGCCTTAGAGAGATATGACATGCCCCAAACCAGTGGACCCCTAGAAACTTCACTAATGAGACAAGTTCCTGAAACTTCTCAGGATTTACCTTCCCATGCAATTATCTTTTGAAGGTATCTATGGTACTTGGTACTTCCTGCTCACTGAGTCCAATTATCTTAGTGTTATTATACAAAAAAGTGTAATGTTCAGTGGGATTTCAAAATAAGCAAGTTATCTCTAGACTTTATTAGGACTGGAGCAGACGTGTTGACACAGTTCCGAGGCTCTTCAGTTAAGGTACACCCTTGCTTCTGCTTTCTTTACTGAAAACAGTGGAAGAAAAGTATTTGCCAGATCAAGAACTGAATGCAGGTGCCAGAGGCTATGTTGATTTGCTGGAATACAGATAGCACATCCAGAAACCCAGCTACAATTGATAACACCATCTGATTAAGTCTGCAATAATTTTCTGTCATTCTTCCTGATCCAGCTGGCTTTTGTTGTGACCAAACAGCGATTTAAAATTGAAATGTGATAGGAAGTGCAACCCTGCATGTTTGAAGCCTTTGACAATGATGCCAATTTCTTCTTTTCCTCAGGGACATGGTATTACTTTTGGCTTATTGTCTTGATGGAAGATGGAAACGTGTCCAAGGACTTCTTCTTGCCCTTTTCTATCATAATAGCTTGTATTCTAGGGGTCAGAGAACCAATGTGGGGTTTCAGTCTAAGTATCTTTATACTAGACGGTGCAGAGTCATCACAGCAATAGATCTTGGCAATACCGCTTCTTGTTGTACAAGTGTTCTTTCCTTGAAGCAGGCCTTGTACTGACTGTCCATGATTCCTATGTTGGGACATATTCTAGTTATGGTCCTGAAGGCTATGAAAGGTAGTGGAATAGTTAGCCCTGACACTTTGTACCCCTTGTAAGAAATCTGCCTCAGGTACAGTCATGAGGAGTAGATTTTATGTGAAAGTTGTTTCCTCAGGCAGGGTGTGGAGGGTCTGCCTCTGCCAGCAAAGGGAATTCAGAGAGTTTGGGAGAATAGAGTCCTTCATCTGTCTGCCTGCGTTCTTGACATATGTTACATCTCACTTCTCCCAGCAGTGTGGGGTTTGACCTTTTAACTGACTTCAACTCTGCCACTCATACACTCAGATCTCTAGTCTGATCCGCAGGCATGTATGCCCTGCAAATACAGGAGATGAGGGATTTCTTCACAGCTGCCATCATGACTTTCCAATGATCTACTTGCTTTCTCAATTAGACCCTTACAACTTTCATTCCTTCTTTTTCTCTGTTGTGCTCTCTGGCCCCAATAGAGGTCAGGCAACTCTACAATCTTTCCCATCAATATTGTCACCATAATGACCAAGAGCCATGGTCATCAACTCTCTGGACACCTTGCCTTCCAGCTGCACCTGCACATCACCTCATGCCAGCACCGTGAGAATTTGAGAAACAGAGATGTCACCTATACTATGTGTTACCCTGGTTCATTTCCCTCCAGAAAGAAGGTTATCCATATGGTCTTCACATATGTGAGCAAATAAATCCCAGAATCCAATTTTGAGGGTCAGTTTCCTGTTCCTTTATGGAACTAATCAAAATAAAGCTGGAGTATCTACATTAGTATTAGACAAAGTAGATTTCAAAACAAGAAATATAATCAAGAAGAAAGAGGGCATTATTGTATTAGTTTTCTAGGACTGTGTACGTCTGCTTGGGCTGCCCTAACAAAATAACAGAGTAGTCTAAACAACAGAAATTTTCTCAAAGTTCTGGAGTCTTGAAAGTCCAAGATCAAGGTGCTGGCAAATTTGTTTCTGATGAGAGCTCTCTTCCTGGCTTACAGATACTTGTCTTCTTGCTATGTTCTCACATGGTGAGGGGAGAGAGAGAGAGCTTGCTTTTTGGTGTCTCTTCTTATAAGGAAACCAATCCCATTAGCTCAGGCCTCTGCTATTATGACTTTCTTTTACCTTAATTGTCTCCTAATAGGCCCAATATCCAAATATAGTCACCTTGAAAGTTAGAGCTTCAATATATGAATTTTGAGGGACAAACTTCATTCCATAGCACACTATCATAACAAAATACCACAGACTGGGTTGCATAAACAACAGAAATTTGTTTTCTCACAGTTCTGGAGGCTAGAAGTCTAAGTTTAAGGTATTGGCAGATTTGGTTTCTCCTGAGGCCTCTCTTCTTGGCTTGGCCATCTTCTCACTGGGTCCTCACATGCTCTTTCCTCTGTGTGCTTGCATCCCCTATGTCTCTCTGTGCGTCCAAATTTCTTCTTATAATGACAGCGGTCAGATTGGATTAGGTTCTACCCTAACAGCTTCCTTTTAAATTTATCATCTCTTTAAAGATCCTATCTCCCAATACAGTAGCATTCTGAGGTACTGGGGATTAGAGTTTCAACACTTGAATTCAGCCCGTAAAAATTACATAAGGAAAAAGGAGGTAATTCTTCAAGAAGCCATACAATCCTAAACATGTTTGGACTCAAGAACAGAGTATCAAAATAAATGTGGCAAAAAATGATAGAACTGAAGGGATGAATTTGGTTCCTTGTAACCTAAAACAACAAGTTTCTAATTTTTCCTATTAATTAAAATTAAAAATTGGACCCTTATATCTGGGAATGCTGGCATAATGCATTAACACCTAAAAGTATAGTACAACTACACATTCTATGTTAGTGATAGAAAGGATTTATATGTACGTCGACCAAAGGAGGGCACTCCCCTGGCTTTTCTAGATAACCTCACTCCTTGTTCCACCAAAACTGCCTCCAAATTTGAGCACAGTCTGTTGCTATTACATTACGAACAATAACATCTTCTGCCACATCCCACCTGATCATTCTCTATCCTCTAATCCTGACTTATTCTTCTTTGATTAGACTTATCCCATGTGAAATACTGATATTTCTTTATTTTTACTTCTCCACTCTAGAATTTAAGCTTCATGAAAATAGTGACTTGGTCTGTTTTATTTATTATATCTGAGAGTAGAATAGTGTCTGGAATATAATAAGCACTCAATTAATATTTATCGATTGAATGAATAAATACACGAATGAATGAGTCATGAGTGTTCTACACTGTTTTGGGACATGCTAACGTAATAACGTTTTTCTTCTTCTGCCATATGAATTCAAGGAAATATTCTACCTGTAATTCTATTATGAAATTATGCTATAAGGGGTTTAAAAGATCACAGTCAAATTTGGACAGCCTAGGAAATATGTGACCAAGACTGGAGAGAATATAGAACCTACTCCATATACCCACAAAATCACTTCCTTTTTTTGTGCTTAAAGTTTTTTAAGTGGGGAAGAAAATCTTTTTATAATATGAGAATTCTTACAAAGAAAACTTATGTGGATGAGATAGCACATTGTCAAATCCCCACTGTTGGCTTTTATGCCTTTTTGAGAGCAGATTTTGGCACTGACTTCGATGGAGTAGGATGATGTAGAAAATGAAAGCCACATTGCCAAGGATGAGCACCTAGAACAGGCTTTTAGCATGACTGCAAGGAGAATTGGTTCCAGCACACAGAATAACAACTTCTAAATTTGCTCCTTAGTCCTAGTTTTCTGCTGTAATTAGAATATGTAGAAGGTTTTAAGTTTTCTGTAGCCACTTCAGTAAAAAACAAACATGCTCAATGTTATTCAATTATTCACTTTCATAACAACAGACTGCATACTATAATTTAGCACACATTAAAAATTTACTGCTGCCAGGCACTATATTGGACTCTGAGCATACAGAAATAAAATGACAACGCCCTTGACCTGAAGGAGTTAAACTCCAGTGGTAACAGTCATAAACAGAATTACAATATAATGTCATTATTATAATTGAGGTACACCTGTATATAGGACATAATATAATGGTACTATGTAGAGATTAAATAGGAACACACAAGAATGAATAATTAATTATCCCTAACAGAGCCAGAGAAATCTTCCCCCCAAAAAAATCACTTGAGCTCTGACTTGAAAGCATTGGAAGTTTGTCAGAACGTCATGGCATAGAAGGGCAGAGGGAACCATGTAACTGAGCAAATTTCTCATTTTATAGTAATAGGGAAAAAGTATATTTAATATTCAAATCCAACAATATATTTTTATTTTCCATTTTATTTTTACTAATTTTCTGCAGATACAAATATTGATTTGCATTTGGCATTTCGTTACTAATTGTCTATATTATTGATATCATAATTTTGTTTGTGTCTTTTTAAACACTTTGTAGAAAGCAATGAGATAAAAACAAGCTTTTAAAAAGTTATTTCGAGCTCTGTATTTATTATTATTACATCTAGAGATTTTTTTTAGCCATTTAAATTACAGAGTTAATAGCTGCTTGTTATAATGAGTCAAAAATTCAGAAGAGTCTAAAATGTAGTTAACGGTCACCCCACTGCCCTCTCCAATTCACTTTCTTGTGTTAAGCATTGAAAACTAATAGGTAATACGTAATACATCCTTATCTTCCCTATAGAATCACATTAAACAAATGTGAATATCTAGGATGCTTTCTGGTTGCTCATTTTATTCTACTAACAGGTTATTATATCATGCATACACTTCTGTAACTCTCTTACTTTACATAACAATATATCATGAATTATTCCACAACATTTCAGCCAAATTCAGTTATTTACTTAAATATTGAGGACCTAAGATGTGCCAGACTTTGTGACAAGCACTGGTGACAGAGTGTGGGATGGGGCAGCTATGGCCCCTGCCCATGTGGGACTCACGTTCTGCTGGGATTTTAAGGAAGAAGAGGGGATGTCATGCTTGTTCTAGATGCAAGACAGCTATGTACTTTCATAGTGTGGAGAAAACCGGAAAACACTAGTTCTTGGAGAGTGAAAATAAATGTTCAGAGTAACAAAGAGAGAGAGGAAAAAGGAGGAACTATGTTTCACAGGGTTATCATTCAAAGATTTCAACAAGTATTTATAGAACACCTACTATTTACCAGGAACAAAGTGTTCCTGCTGTTATGGAAGGGGAAGAAAAAGTTAATATATATGCAGTGTATTAGGCAGGAATGAATGCACCAAAGAAAAACATAGCAGGTAAGGATATAAGAAGAACCAGGATGAAGTGGGAAACTTTATTAGCTCACATAGGGTGGGTGAATGAAGTCTCCACTCATAAGGGGATATTTAAGCAGAAAAGAGAAGAAAGTAAAGGAATAGGTTATGAGGACGCTTGTGAAAAGCTGTTTCAAGGCAGAAGAATGGTCACTGCAAAAGACCTGAGGTCTAGGAGCTGGGCGTTTGGGGGGGAAGTAAAAAGGACATTGTGGCTGGAACCATAATAGAGTAGTTGGAGATGAGGTCATGGGTCATAGTGAGACTGGAAACCGCTGAGAACTTGGACAAGATAATCACTCTGGCTGCCGTGTGGAGAACCAATATTGCAGGGCAAGTGAGGAAGGAGGAGGACCAGGCAGAAACCTAATGAAACAGAGCAGGCAATGGAAGTTGGTGGCTGGACCAGACTGGAAACAGGATGGTGTGCTAAGATCACTGGTGTTTATGCTAGAGACAGTTGCAAGAACCTCTAAAGGATTTCATGTGAAGATTTTCGTAAAAACTGTGGTTGCAAGAGAGCAAGCATAAATTTGCCTATAAGGAGTCTACTTAGGAAGCTATTACATAAATTTGGAAATTTTCTGTTTTCCCTCTTAAATAACCTTATAAAGTAGGACAAGAATTACTTCATATTCATGATAGAGGCTAAGCAGATGCATATGTTGGGATGGAAGAGAGGAACTAAAGTGGGACAGGATGGAATTAGGAAGCTTGCCAGGCAATCTAGAGAACTGATGAAGGGTGATAAGATTTCAAATCGATGGGGTTTTATATTGTAAAAAGGAATGTACTATACCATATTTTAAAATCCACAATTAAACATTAAGAATACTTTTAAAAGTCAAACTACTTTAACATAAAAATTATTTTTATGGATAAAAATGCCATGATTTAGCTTTATAATTTCCTGCTAATGGAAGCATTTCATGAGTGTTGAAATTATTTGCTGAAACACAAAGTCATGCTTTTTTAACCCATCAAAACCATGAAGATCTAGTCATTATTATTTATAATTGCTGCCTTAGTTATTTTAAAGACTGGACTTGGCTAATTAGCTCTTTTGGAATACTCTGATGCTCTGGTTCCTGCTTCATCTTCATCCAGGCTCCGTGTAGTCTTGCTTTTATTTGTATTGACCTTTGACATTTCAATTTTCTGTTTGCTTTTTAAATCCTGGCTAATTAGAGGATTTCAAATTCTTCATGATAAATAAGTTCTTGTACAGAGCGTGTAATTAGAATATCTGATGACAAGAACTGGGAGTTGAACACCCCGGGGTTGAAAGATCATACCTCCAAGCAGCATTTTCCCTCAGGATGTTTTGTGTTTCAGCAATTAACCTCCTGTTCAGGACATGGCCCGCTATTCATCTCCTAACATCCCTTCGTCAGGATTATTTCAAAGTCTGTGCTTTTATTGCCTTTTATCAGATGTGGTGAACCCTCAGGTCAAAGTAAAAATGCCTAGAGAGAATGTCTCATCATCTTGTAGAAATGATCACAGTGCCTTTTATTAGAAATGTATCATTGAAAGCTTCCAAATTGCCTTTTGCCCTGCATAAAACTGCTACACTTATGTTCCATTATAATGTTACAGCTATTTCCTCAGTGAATTACAGTACTGGTTGCACATATGCACTTGTGTGTGCACACACATACACTTCCTTTGGAGTCACAGAAATTGTTGTAGTAAGAATTCATACTGCATAGGCAATGAGCTAGGACAGAAGGCAACTAGGAACTCTTTATTGCCACAAAACTGTAGTTGGGTATTTTCATTCCTCTTTCGTTCTCTATATATTAACAAATGCCTACTCTGTGATAGGTACTGGAATTTGTATTGTGAATATAAATGCAATAAACCACCAGTGGTCCCTGCCTTCAAGAAATGTAGAGAACAGATGAGAAACAGACTTTAAAGTGTTACTACGACCAGATGTGGAGTTACATAAGTGGTAGTGCATAAACACTTAGTGGTAACAAAAAAGGAACATCTGCATCTGCCTGCAGACTCACAGAAGACCTCAGAGAGGAATATTTGCCCTTATATTTGACGGATAAGTGGAAGATTACTGGACAGACAAGTGTGTAGCAGCAGGTGTGGTGTGGTGGGGTGATAGTGGTAGTGAGAAGGAATTCCAAATATGTAGAAATGCACAGAGCCGGGGGGAGCATGTTCACAACCCACCTTAATTCCACATGGTCAGACTGAGGGGCAAGAAGAGCAGTGAGAGAAGATAAATTGGACATTGAGGAAGTTAATGAATTGAAAATACATGGCTCCTCCTCTAAGGCAGGACTAAACTTGCAAAAGCCTTGACACAGGTGCCAAAAAAGACATTTCACGTTCTATGCTACAGATGGTGGAGAACCACGGAAATGTGCGTGATCACATGTGGTTTGGTAAGATTATCTTGCTAGTAGTAACCAGGTTAAACTTGAAAGGTTGGGAGTACAGGCAGGGAAATCAGTAAGATGTCCGTTGAGAGAGTCCAGAAAACAGGAGAGGAGAACCTGAAAGTGGATGACAGCAGTGGAAAAGTGGAGGTGGCAAAATATACAAGAGGTATTTAGGAGATAGACTATAACAGTACTTAGAGACCAGTTTCTGCTAACTGGTTCAGTCCCTGTTTTCCGACTTGAGAGAGTACATGAATGAGGGAGATCTATGACGCAGAGGCTCAAAAGGGTGCTCCATCACCCAACAATGATGGAACTTTGAGCAGATTATGTGACTCCTTGAAACTCATTTCTAAATGGAGACAATACTAGCACCTGCCTCATAGAGATGTTATGAGAATTAAATGAATTAAGACACGCAAATTAATTAAACTACATGGGCTCAGAGCAAGCACTAAATGTTAGCTAGTATTATTTTATAGAAATCTTGAATTTATCATGACTTTGAGGCAATCAAGTTGAGATGTCTATTACTGGATAAATAATAGACTGTAGAGAATGTATAATTTTCAGCTTAAAGATAATAGATGAAATGCACAGACAAATCTAGAAATTTCCAGAATGAAAGAACAGGTAAGCATGCAATTTTGGAAGATGTCAACACTTAAGGGGAGAACAGAGAAAGTAGAACCCACAAAAAGGTTGAGGCTAACTGGGAGTCTAGGAACAGACTCAATGCAGTCATCGGGCAACATAAGACAGACTGAGCAGACTGGAGTTAAGGAGCAGGTATCTAACCTCTGAGAGTTTCCTGAAAAGAAAAAGACGTCACACCTTGTTTCAACCAGTATCCTGACATAGAAATATGTTTCTATTATAATGCACATAATTTTTAATTCATGAGTTAGTTTTACAAGTCTGTCTTCCATTTTAAAAGAATGATAATCTTCTGTAACAGTTATCTACTAACCGTAACAAATCATTCCAAATCTTAGCAATTAAAGTCAAAAAACAACAACAACACAGGTGGACCCAGAGGGTATTATGCTAAGCAAAACGAGTCAAAGACAAATACCATATGATTTCACTTATATGTGGAAACTAAAAAACAAAACAAGCGCACAAACAAAGCAAAACAGAAACAGACTCATAGACACAGGAAAAAAGCTGGTTGTTATCAGAGGGGAGAGGGTGAGGGGTGGAGGGTGGGGTGAAACAGGTGAAGGGGATTAAGAGGTACAAACTTCCAGTTATAAAATAAGTCAGTCACAGGGACGCAATATACAACATAAGGAACATAGTCACAATACTATAACTTTGTATGATGATAAATGGTTACTAGACTTATCGTGGTCATTTCGTAATGTGTATAAATGTCGAATCACTGTGCTGTACACTTGAAACTAACATAATACTGTATGCCCACTATTCTTCAATAAAAAATTAAAGAAATAAAAACAAGAAACATTTTCTTTGCTTACAATAACAAGTGTTACATTTTAGGCTGGCTAGGTGAGTGGCAAGAACACTTAAGATCTACCCTCTTAGCAAATTTCAGGTATACAATACAAAATTGTTAACCACATTCACATTGTTGTATATTAGATCTCTAGCTCACTCATCTTGCACAACTGAAACTTTGTGCTCCTTGACGGACATCTCCTCATTTTTTCCACCCTATAACCCCTGACAACACCATTTTGCTCTCTGGTTCTACGAGTTTGACTACTTTAGATTCCATTTATAAGTGAGATCATGCAGTATTTGTCTTTCTGTCTTGGTTTATTTCATTTAGCATAACGTCCTCCAGGCTCATCCATGTTGTCCAAATGTCAGGATTTCCTTCCTTTTCAAGGTTGAATAATATTTCATTGTATATATGCTTTGGTCATCTAGAGGCTCAACTGGGGCTATAAAGACTAAGGTGGCTTCACTTACATTGCTGGCAGTTGAGGCTGGTTGTGGTCTTAGCCCTATGTCTCCAAAAGGCAACTGCTGCCTTCTTCATGTGGCAGTCTCTGATTCTGGGAATGAGAATGGAAGCAGAAGGCCTCTTAAGGCTCAGGCCAAGAAATCCTACATCATTTTTCGCTATCTTCTGTTGGTGAAAGCAGGTCACAAGGCTGGCCCAGAGTCCAAGGGTTGGGGAAGAGACTCTCTCTCTCTGTGAGAGAAGCTGTAAAGAATTCTTGGCCATTTTTGCTCTACCACATCTCCTTAGAGTAAAAGCCACAGGGTTTTGATTTTGTATTCATAATTCCTGATACGCTGTTTTTCTTACAGCCGTATTGAATGAAGGCATGTTTCTATGGTTCTGTGGGGTATACTTCCTTTACAAACATCTAAGGTTAAGAGTTTAAAAGGAAAAAAAAACACTCTTCAATAAAATAGAACCAGATTTACTAAGACTGGCAAAGAAAAATGAATCTGTGTGGGAAGAATGAAGCCATACCTCAAAACCACGACTTTTCTCTTGAATTTTACCCTCCCCTTGAGAGCTTACTTTTTACTGCTGCCAACACCATGTACTCACTCCCTTTAAAACTATGGCTCAGGAGACTTTCTTTGATACTCCATATTATCTTAGATGAAACAAATCTGAAACATTAAACAAGAATTTTCTATGGCAATAAAGGTCAAGAGTAACATAAATCTAAATACGGCTTGCTCCCACAGGTTTTAGAGCCCATTCTACTATCCTATTCATCCTTCAAGCTTCCACCTCGACTCTCAGAGCTGTCACTGCATCTCCACAGCTGCCCTCCTGACTGTCCAAACGCAGGAAAGACAGCCTTGGCGAGCGGCAGCAACTCCACCCCTCTCCTTCAGAATCCTTCTTCCCTGCCTGAGAATCTAGCTCTTTTTCAAATCCTGACTCAAGGATTATAGTCAGGGAGACTCCACGTCCTTCACCCATGGTTACTTCTAGAACCTTACCTGGAGAGAAATAATCACATCATCCATAAATGATGTAACACCAGGAGGGCACTAGCCGGGAGGAGGGTGCTTTTTCACACAGCACTTAAGAAATGTAAAAGGCAAAGTGATCCAACATTATTTTTTTTCGTTCACACTAAGAGAATTTTCCTGATGTGTCAGAGCAAGAAAGGAAGACAAGGAAGGTAGGAAGAAATGCCCAACCTCGTTTAAAATCTATAAAAATGTAATACTGTTGCTCCTTGAGTAATTTAACACATGTGCGATGAAGCCAGCTCTTGACATCTATGCAGTAACATTTTCTGGATGTTCTATAAGATTACTTAATTTTGCAATCATAAGGTTTACTTTTTCGTAGTGCTAAGATTATTACTCATTTCACTGAATAAATGTTAGGGAAGATACAAAGCATTAGACAAATTATTATTTAGTCTCAAAATATTTCTAAGATCATTTCACTCAAAAACAATAGAGATACTAAATAAACCTGGTTATACCAGGTAGTAAGTAAATTTGAAATATATCCCACAGTCTTTCCCTTAGTCTGTCATTACTAATCATAGTGTCAATCTGTCTGCAATTGTAAAATCTTTCACTGCATTCTCAAAGCTAGGGAAGATTTGCCTAATAGAAAAGAAAAGGATGAAGAGAGGACATATAGCTACACATAAGCAAAGATTTTCCTTTAATCTCCTATAAGGCCACATTGGCGCCAAGGTTAAAGGAATGCAGTAGAACTAAGGATCTTCAAATAGAAAAACTTGAATTGAAAGGAATTTCATATTTCAAACAGAAAACTCCCAAAGGAAAAAAATTGATTTAAGTTTGAAAAAATTTTAATGAGCAAATAACAATATCAGAAATTAATTTCACATGTGAAATGGAAATAGATGAAAATTTTCATATGGAAAACAGTAAAGTGTATTTGTGGTAATAGTGGTAAATAGCATTTACATAGAATATTTCAAATGGTTGATTCTCTGCTAAAAGTAACTAATGTTTCAATTAGATTCTCAAATTTTGCAGATTAAAGATGTGCACCACTCAGCATTAGAATTGTTTAGTTTGAACTCGATAAGGTGGTTCAGCATAGACAATAGCAATATCTCTTTTTCTTAACAATACAGTTAGGTGCTGTTAGACTTGACACCCAGATAACAACAAGAGGCAGTTGCTCTAAAGTTTAAGGTTCACACTAGATATTAGGCACCATAAATCTTTGGGAATGGCCACCTCATGGTGAATGGTTCTCACATCAATTGAATATAAAGAAACTAAGTCACCCTTTTTTGAAAAATTGGATATACCAGCATATGTGCTGGTACACCAGTAGGAAGAGCTAATGCCAGGAGCAACCCAAAATCCATAGATGTGAGTGCTTGAAACTTCAGAGAATCCTGATAACATGATCATTTGGTTCCCAAAGACCCACTGTTAATGCACGTGTTCTTCCTAGCCCAACTCCAAATGTCTGGGCTGCTGCTGAAGTCACTCTTCAGTGTAGTTATGGACCAACTCTGGACAAAGTAGTGAAACAGGGCTCCTTGTTTCTCATATACTTGCTGTGTCCTCATTGCCAATGCCTCCAGACTCTGTCCAAGTAATTGATGCCTCCAGAGGGCATTCTGCTCTCATAGCTTCTCAAGGTGATGCCAAACATAGACTGAATCTTCCCATATTGTCATAATCCAGATGTTTTGTCATCTCTTCCATGATCAAAATTGATCTTTCACCTCAGGACTCTGCTAATTCATATGATTAACTGACTTAACCAAAGTATCCATGGTTTATTTAAGATTAACTTGTTATCACTGCCAGTGGCCATGTTCACGTTCACTGGAGATGTATTGGCTGAACCCAGTGAATGAGCAATGTGCAACTTTCATGAACTGCAGGATATCCAGGGGGAAAACAATTTGGGAAGCAGGTAGAACCCTAGTTTCCATTAAACTCACACTGAATTTGTGGCCACCACCTTGCCAATGCAGGTTTGCAAAGAATCCAGAACTGGAATGTTTTGCTATAAGAGCTACACCTGATTGAGATGGAATTCTCAAACTGACAGCACTTTATTGCTTGGCTTGTGCTTTCAACTTGAAATTCAGCAGAGAATGATACATAAACTCATAGGTTTGTTAATGTCTTGATGGGAATTATTGAGTTGTAAACTTTTTTATGCTGGGAAAAGCCAGGTGAAAGTAATTGAAATGTAAATTCTAAGTAAAAATGGTAACATAAAGAAAGGGTTCATTTTAGATTTCATAACAATCCAATGTACAGTTATGAATTTTCAAGGGAAAGCAGAAGTTTCCTATTACCTTCTGCTCCTGGAGGATGGACCAAGCATAGATGATTACTTCATTATCGCTCTCCTGGGAATTTGCCAGATGTTAGAAACAACGCAATAGAAAAGCACTCACTTGGATTGTTGCCACTGAATTAATAGGAAGCAGCAAGTGGATGGACTCACAAGAAACGACTTCACCATTTCTCAAGATAGTAAGAGTTTAGCTTTTATTGCTGCTATTTTTATTCCCTTTGTATGCCTACCAGGTATTTAAAAACTTTTTTTAAATATCCAAAATGTGTAAAGTACTTTTCCCTGGTCTGAGAACCTCATTAAATATCATGGAGATAAGATCTGTATTAGGCATTTATATTTTTGCTATACTGAAATACATTCTCTATGAGAGGTCAGTGAACTTTTTCTGTAAAGGGCAGATAACAAACATCTTAATTTTTATGGGCTATATGATCTTTGACATAATCACTCAATTCTGTCAGTGTAGTGTTAAAGTGTAGTGTTACACAGACAACATGTGAATGAATGAGCTTGGATGTGTTCCAATAACAATTTATTTACAAAAATAGGCATCAAGCTTGATTTGGCCCATAACCACAGTTTGCCAGACTCTCTTCTATAGAATGTTTTTCTGGGTTTTTTCCCACTCGTATCTGCTATATTGCTCTGCACATAGGTGATACACAATATTTGTTGTATATTGGATGACTGAATGATTTTTTAACAAAATTATTTAAAGTTGATGATAAGTGTTAATAAAGAAAAAAAACACAGCTTCATAACCACGTTTTCTTTTCTCTTATAAAGTGAGACAATATTAGCATGCTCTTCCCAGGACAATCCCTTAAAAATAACTTTGCATTTTTAGGAGAAGAGCACATAGAACAGTACAAGCTTTCGCTCAAGAGCTACTTAAAAGATAATTTACACCACTAGATATTTAGGAATCAATGCCTTATTTAAATATTTTGCCGTGATCTTTTTCATAGAGAATTAAAAGATATAGCAGTACAAAAAGAGAGATCCTAAAAATATAAGAATATTGGGAAAAATCCTTCTAGATTTATAAATAAAATATTTAATAATTGATTACCACTAATGAAATTTGGCTTAGTAATTGGTGTAAAATTCTTTCAAATTAAATTATAATTTAGTCACCTTTACTCTTTTAGCCTAAGACTAAGAGTTTTTTGTGTGATCCATGTTGGGGTGATAATTTCACTTAATTCATGGCCATGACGTGCTTTATGACTTGTCAATTCTGATAATAGAAAGACTATCTACCTCTTTGATACGCCACAGCATACATAAGAGAGTTAAGAATAAAATGTCTTTAGGGTTCAAAGAACATATGATACCACATCAAATTAGTGGGAACAGGAAAAGAATTATGGAGCCCAATCTTTTTGGTAAGGCATATGAACATATACCTACATAATAATCTGGACTCAGACAATTTCTTATTTCCACCATGTTGCATAAATGTCTTGTGCATTTATATTTCCTCATATGGTTTCCAGTAAGGGATACCAATCACATACTTGGCCACCCTACCCTTCAAAATCTACTTCAAATATCTTATCATGAACTCTTATTAATCTTGACTTCTTCCATCCCTAACAGAATCTCTGTCTCTACTCAAAGCTGTAAAGCCCTTTCTTTGATTCCTAAAAAAGTACTGATCACACTGTGAGACTTTTACTTGTTTAGATATGTCAAGACTCTGAAGAGTCTCAGATTTTTACTTACTTCCAAGCTAACAACTTAGCCTGCCCTGTTTCATGGATGCTGGCAGAAGACACAAGATGCCTGTGTCAGAGACAAAGAACTTTATTACTCACAGCAATAGGAGGAACCAGAGGGGCAGCTTTGTGTTGATACTCCAGGCCCCAATTTCCTCAGACCACATGAAGAGGACCAGGTGATGCTCGCACACACAGAAGGCTGAACTACAGGAAATGAACCCTGAGTTCATGGACCTGAATCTTTTCTAATGGGCAGTTAGTATGCCTGACCTTTGCCTCAAAGAAAGATATTATCTTTATTACACTATACATTAAGCAAATCTTTCCTCTGCTCCTGAGGGAATCAATACCCTTGTTTTCCTGGATGTCAGCTACACAAATTGAGTTGAAATCATTGTCCAGAACAAAGACATTGTTTCTACTCCCAAGACCTGCTAAAACGTTAGGGAACCATGGAGAATTGTCTCCCAGCAAGTGGCTTTCCCTCCTTGTCACTACAGAGCAGTCTAGTTTGTGCTCCTCCTGAGGAAGATCTTGAGAAGCAAGTAGTTTTGGGGGAGGTGATGCCAGAAAACACCAGTAAGAAAGTGATAAAAGGAACAGAAGGAAGCCAATAAAGGGTGAGTTAACACTGTATAACCATATAACACTGTAGGTAACTGAAAGTCAATCATTTTGAGAATTCAGAGAGATCATGTAGAATAAATAAAAACCTCTAAATTATCCCCTTCAAGGAGAGAGTGCTGAAGTATTTATATACCCGTTGTCTTTAGTCGTTTGAGAATTGTTCCTGGAATGTGGTAATATCTCTGGTGGCTCAACTGTTGTGTTCAGAGACAGAATAAATTCAGGGAACAAAAAAGAAAAAAAAGAAAAAAACTCTCTCACCAAGGAAATAGGGTCATTGTACACTGTGGAAAAAAAAATAGTAAAACCCATAGTCACGGTCAATATCTGCTACAAGGGCAGAAAGTGTGTTATTATGGTTTTTTTTATGTTTTTGCTTTTTAGCAATCAGCAAAACAGAGTTTATTGTTGGCACTTAATTTTTTCTTTCTTTTGAATGGAAGAGAAACATTTCGAAACACGTCTTGAAAAAAGGATATCCATAGACATAAATGGAGGAAATAATGCAGATTTTATCTCTGACAAAATCTCCTTTAACAAGTAAATGCCATATCTAATGTTGTATGGAATTAGACATGACTGAAATATTTAATTCTGCTATTGCACTTCTGGGCCACACAAAAAAATAGCCCTACCACTCGTGAGATCATAAATTCAGTTTGGTGAAGACTAGTGAAAATTGGCTCTTCTTTTAAAATTCATTCATCTTCATCATTTAAATGAAGACAGGAGCTCAATGAGGCATGCTAAAGATAAGGCTTAATTCATTTGCAAACATCATTTTTAACACTAAAGTCTTTGTTTCATTATCTAAATTCTTTCTGTAAATCAGACAGTCTGAAATAAAATTGTCTTAAAGAAACTAAACTTTTGAATACAATTATGTATTCTAAATTAAATGATTACATTCTAAATCTGTGTCCTTCCATAGATTAGACTCTGAGGCTTCCATGGAGATTGACGCTATCTCTGATCATGAATATATGAAACTGTTTAAGGATGCCCTTATTCGTCCAAGTATTTAAGAATCTGTTTCTGGGTGGGTTTTGCCAAATAAATGTAGAGGTTGATGCATTAAAGACTTCCTTTCAGTTCAGACATTGATCAAACTACTGGCTACATAAGGGCTCCCTTTGATTTTTCTTTCAGATGCTGTAGAAATTTCATCAAATCCTGGCTCTTGCCAGTTAGCCTTACTTCAGCCTGCCTTTGTCAAAAACAGTAGAATGAGACCTCCAACAGGGGTGGAATATCTTAGCCCAAATTCACTTTTTTTATATTATTATTATTATTCACAAACTACTTGAATTTGCTTCTTGGCCACCTAGCCTCACCTAAGACAATAGAAAAACTCTCTAAAGAAGACCAATTATGCTTAGGTATCCTGTATCTGACGGTTAGAAGGAAAAATGGGTCATCTAATGTTATTTCCCAAGCCATTATCCCTTGTAGAGTGTTCCTGGCTAAGATCATCCAGTTCCTGCTCTCCTGCTTACTACCCCAGAAGGTAGAGATCTGAGTGGTGGTGAACTTTCTTACCATGAGTCCAAGTGTATTTTGTCAACCTTTTCCATTAGCCTTTAAGTTCAACCTCAAGCAACAAAAAGTAAGTATAATTAAGAACTGTTATATACTGAAAGACCAAGCCTTTCCCTCATTTTCACTTTAGTTTCTTAAATCATCTATCATACAGCACTTATCCTAGAATACCTCCAGACCCATTGCCAGCCTTTTCAGGCTTCACTACTACAATTCACTCTACATTTTCAAATACCTCTTTTTCAAATACTCAGATTTTTTTTATGGTATCCTTATGCGGTAGGATGACTTACCTCACCAAATATTTTTTAAGATACAAGAACACTCAACTTATATACTTTATACATATAATTCATTTCTAGTTACAAATTCAGACTTTATTGGTAGGAAAATACCATAGGCAATTATTTTAAATATTTCTGACACCAGAACTAAAGGCATGTTTATAGACACGTTAACTAAACTATTAAATATTGTTATTCCCTTTTGCACATAATCAGTACAATTACATTAATTATCAATAAACTAAATCCATATTTTTGACTAGTTTTAAGCACTAGTGATAACAAATCTAATATCTTTACACATACTTTATGTCAATAAAAGTTTATTTTTAACTCTAAAATTCATAATCTAAAGCCAAAAATATTTTAAAGATGAAAGGGACAAAAAGGAATAAGCTATAAAATTATCAAAATTATTTGTTTTCAGGGAAGAATAAATAAGCAGCAATACATGGTGAAAGGTAGCTGTGTGGGCTTCCTTTCAGATGTAAAAAAAATTTAGAACTCAAACTACAAAACACTACCTGTGGAATCTAGTATCTTTATCTAATGGATAAAACAGAGACCAAATTTTAAAATAATGCTTAATATATTCAAGGAATTAGGAGAAAAAAAGGAAAACAACATTTTCTAAAACCGCACACTATCTCAGTGCTTCATATACAATGGCTGCATCAGTAAAAAATATCTAAGTACTCACCAATAAAATGTGACCAGACATGAGGTGTGGCGCTTCTACATCATCAGCTTAATCAGAAATTGCTCACCCTGCTTTATAGTTCCTTTGGACCAGAACAAAAAATCAACTTCAACCATGCACCCTAGGGATGCAGAGCAACAAGATGGAAGGGATTGGCTCCTTGAATAACTTCATGAGGCAGAAGCATATGTGCCTGTCTGGGCCACGCACTTCTGGGCTGTTAGCTTATTGAAGCCATCGCGTGTTTTTGTGTGGAATAGCAGCATCAACTTGACATTTCTTACTTCACCAAGTATCCAGAGCTTTGAAATTCCATCACTTATTTTTCCTTTAGTAATTGTTGTTCAATTTACTATTATTATTATTGTAGATAGAGATGAAATTTTAAATCCAATCTCATTGTCTTTGGTTCAATACATTTTGTAGGTACTGCTGCCTGTGTATTTCTGGAGATGCACAAATGCAAAAGCATTTTAAGACTGCTCCTTATTTTTTACATTTCACAAAAGAATACACCACGCTTGATGATGTATGTTCTTTGAGTATGAATTTATGGCACATTTTTCAAGGTATTCACTCTCAATTCAGCTACACTGCTATTTTGGACTCTTTTATAATGTTCATTTTTCTCAGTCTGACACTTCAGTGGGCCCTAACACACACACATTCACTGGGGAAGCCTAAACATTAAAGAAATACAGAGTTATCAATCAAGCAGCAACACTTCCTGAGTGTCTACTCAGGGCAAGTTCTCTGCTGGGTGAAAAAGATTCAGAAAGGGGCAAAACATACCTGTGAAAGCCAGGAGCCCATGATCTTGTTAGGGAGCCCAAATACACACACACATTATGACCCAAAACACTAGAAAGTACATGATAAATGCCACTAAGTTCTGATGAAGGGTTGGAGGGAATATTTTAAGATGACATTGATGCAAAAATTTACAGCTGCCTAGATACACTGTCCACACTCTTGATCCCTACATTTCAGTATTCCTCTTCACTTAGTTTGTGATGCTATTCCAGATACACATACCCAGTTCCTCAAATCTAGCCTCTGGTCTTCACATCATGGATTACAACCCAGAAGGGTTAAAAACAGCAAAGCCTTTTGCTTTGGACTTCTCTTTTGCTTCCATAGTTTATCTTTTCCTTCTATAGTTTAATTTTTCTGCCCTATATAGATTTGAACTCAAGTAAGATTGTGATCTAGACAAACTTTTATGCACTATCATCACTCAGGTAAAATGTTCCCAGGAAATCCAGAAGTGTGAGAGAATGAAGAGTAATAGCCTAGACTGTGTTGACAACTCAGCATTGCTCCCAGCCTCTTCTAAGATCTTTTCTCATCACAAGGAATTTCAAATACATTTTCCAGAATTCACTTACTCAATTAGAGTTTGCTAATGAGAAGCACTTGTATGAGATTATTAGCTCAGAAAGATGGAGCCATTATTATCTAGAAGGAATTGCAGCCAGGCATGAGGACAGACATGGGGTGTCTTAGTGGGTTCCTGGATAGCTCTTGAGAAACACATGCTCTACTCTTGCGGACTGAAATAATTGGCAGTAGTTTCCCAGAAAGTCTTTAGAATTTCCACCATTCCTCAAGAAGCACTTGAGAACCACCTGCTTTGGAGCTTCTGGCTGAGGCCTCTGCAAAGACGTTCATGAACTTCAGTGTCAGCTTCCTTGACCTTTACTCTTCCAGTTTTTGCTACATTTATGTAATCCCCTATTCCCTTATTAAGACTTTATCCCTGGAGTACCTACAGGGGCTTGTGTTTTGCTGGCTGAACCCTGACAGTCACAAGTGGGAATCCATAGTAAATGAGGAGATGATAGGAGGAAAGTTCTTGCACTTTCAGGCACTCTCTGTACAAAACATCACACTGAACAATGCATGGAGGGAGTGGGAAAGACAAATCCAATTCTGAAACTGATAATCCCATCACTTAAAGTGAATGAAATAAGAAGGTGGACCTGAACCAGGAGTCAAACAAGATGCTGGACATAAGCACTCGTTTGGTAGAGGCAGGAAGAAACGCCTAAAGAGGAAAGGAAACCAAAGAGGAGCTCACCTGGGATATGATCAAGGACACAAGCAGATCGAAGAAGAAGAAGAAGAAAAAGGCAAGAGGAAAATAGAGAAGTTAGTTCAGCTAAGGAAATCAGGTTACTTTTTAGAAATCAGAGTGAAAAGAGTTTCCATTTGAAATACCAACTATCTTGATAGGATTTGAAAATCATTCTATATGAGGAATTGGAATATATTTTCCTCCAGTCTCCCCATCCTAAAGAGCCTTGGCTCCTGCAGAACTCATGAGTGCCACGGATGTCAACATCTCAAGTTCCATTTTAAGTCCGCTTCTTCCTTTCTTACTCACTTCTATACATAATTAAAAAAAAATCAAAACCTAAGTTGTACTGTCATCCCACTTTAAGAATGCAGAGAGCCAGACTTTAGAAAGCTTCAGTGAAAGTGAGAGGAACAAAACTATAGTCATACCATCTGATGAAATGCAATATAATGAAGTATCTCCAAATATGTTCAAATGGTTACTGCTCCCTGCCAAAGCACAGTTTGCTAAAAAACACATGGTACATACATTTTCAGGAAACTTCTAAGATTTGTTTTGAATAGTATCAAAATTATATTTAACTGAAAAAGCAACCTATGAATAGAAGAAAATATCTGTAAAGCATGTATCTGATATGGAGTTAATATCCAGAATATATAAAGATCTCCTACAACTCAATAACAAGAAATCAAATAACGTGATTTTACACTGGTCAAAGGACTTAAAGAGACATTTCTCCAAAGATGAAATACAAATAGCGAACAAGGATATGGAAAGATGCTCAATATTACTAATCATCAAAGAAATTCAAATTAAAACCACGAGAAAAGACCTTATACCCATTAGAATGACCACTATAAAACATAAAACAGAAAACAAGTGTTAGCAAGGATGCGGAGAAATCAGAACCATTGTGCCCTGTTGGTATAATTATAAAATGGCAAAACAGCTAGGGAAAATAGAATGGAGTTTCCTTAAAAAAATAAAATTAGAATTACCATATGATCCAGTAATCCCACTTCTGAGTATTTCAAAAGAATTGAAAGCAGGGTCTCAAAGAGATATTTGCACCCTTGTGTTCACAGCAGCACTATTCACAATAGCCAAGAGGTAAAAGCAACCCAAATGTCCAAACGGATGGATAAAATGTGGTACATGCATACAATGGAATGTTATTCAGCCTTAAAAAAGGAATGAAATCCAGTTAGATGCTACAACGTATATGAACCTTCAGGACATTATGCTAAGTAAAATAAGCCAGCCACAAAAGGACAAATACTTCATAATTCCACTTATATGAGGTATATAGAATAGTCGAATTTGTAGAAACAGAAAGTAGGATGGTGGTTTCCAGGGACTAGGTAGAGGTGGAAAATTGGAGTTGTTGTTTAATGGGTATAGAGTTTTAGTTTTGCAAAATGAAAAACTTCTGGAGATGTTTCATAACAATTTGAATATACTTAACACTGACAAACTGTATACTTAAAAATGGGTAAGATGGTGAATTTTATGTTTTCTTCCACAATTTTAAAAATAGCTTTAAAATTATCCTTAAGAACATTCCAAGAAATACTTTTCACAGCAAATGTGCATGGTTCCTGCCAGTACAGGTGGATCCAGCTCTTCTGTTAGTGACATTTGTTGATGGCTCCTTTTTCACCTCTGAAGCCTTTCTCACAGTAATGTCTTATATTTGCTGTACACAGAACTTCCATGGACACATTTAGGGTACGTAGTATTTCCATTATGCCCCTTTGTTTGTTAGTAGTTTTGTACATTTGTGAAACTTCAATAATTTCACTGAAACTCTAAAACTATCAGAACGACATTAGCTTCCCTTTTATATATCATACAAAAACATCAGAGACCATCATTAGTTCAAATGCTTAGCACATATTTGCTGAGATTCCACATTATGCTTGGTGCTCAGTACATTAAGGTGAAGATAACATAGTCCTCACCTTCAGGACCTCACAATCCACTAAGTGAACAGATAATTATAACACCATAAATGCAAAGCAAATCAATACATACAGAGGTGAGAAGTTCAATGATAAAAGTGCATAGGCAACTTGAATAGGATTAATTGTCAGAGTACACAGTGAAAGCTTTGGAGAGACTGAAAGCCAATAGAATTTACCAGGCAGATGGGAGAGAATGAAGACGGATAAAGGGATTCTAACAGAAAGAAGAACATCAATAGATGATAATACATTTGGAGTTCAAGGAACTACAGGTCTTTCAATCTTGCTGGAACTTGCGGTACAAGGAGGAGATAGAAAAAAGAGATAAATTTACAGCAAAAGATAGGGTAATGGAGGGGGGCCTTGTAACTCATACTAAGAAACCTGGACTTTGTATTGTAAGGGAAACCCTTTGAGTGTTTTCAGCGGGATACAGGGTATAAGATCAAAGTTTTATTTTAGAAAAATCACACTAACAACAGTGTAGATTACAGTTTGGGGAAAGTTAGACTACGAAAGGGAAGGGGATCAATTAGAAAACTCTTGAAACATTCTAGATAAAGATAGTGAAATACTGAAGGGCATTTAAGGCAAATGGGCAAGTTGAACAGGGGGAAAATTCGAGAAACATTTATAAAGTTTACAGGATGTGATGTTTAGTTTGGTATTCAGGATAAAGAAAAACAGAAATCTAGAATGCATCATTGGCTCTCAACATTAGTACCTTCCGCAGACCAAAGTAAGATATGAGAGAAGTATCTCTGGTGAATGGAGAAGTAGTAAATACTGGAGCTTGAAGCATAATGAAATAAGATATTGAATTTGGGCTTCTTGGATATAGATTCCAGTGGGTTATGAAGAGGAAGACATGCACAAAGCAGTTGAATACATGGCTCTGGACCTTAAGGGCAAGATTGGGACTGGAGTCAGAGATTTGAGATTCATACACATAAGCCATAATAATGGATAACATTCCTTAGGAAGTAAAGGGAGAACAAGAAGAAAAAGTACAGAGAAATGTGTATCCCAGAATGCAACAATCTAAAGGAGTCAAGAAAGAGAAGCACCTGGCCAAAAAAAAAAATCCGTAATAGTATATTAACAAAATAAAGTACCCACTATTATAAAAAAAAGCTATCTTGATAAATGAAAGCATAATCAGTTTTGTAGCACTAATCTGAATCTCTTCTCATGGTTTACCTCCTCATTCAGAATGTTAAGTATACATATATGCATATGTATAGATAGATAATATAGTATAGCTACAGATGTAATGTGCTATACCATCTTGCCATCATCATGATATCTTCACATCATTTCATACCACTTTGATGATCTTCAACATAATCCTACCTGTCTCTCATATTTATATCTACTTACATTTGAACAGAATCCTCCCTCAAACTTACGGTTATTATCATCTACCCTTTCTGTTCTTGGGGCACATTTTTTCTGGTCTTCCAACACCACCATAATCATGCTCTCTCCACAGTTCCCTTATTATCTATTGGCTAGCTACCCTAAAAACTAATTAAATGTAAAGCATCCTTAGATGAGAATGGCTTAAATCCATGTGTTCCGTTTTTTTCCTACAGGAACTTTCAATCTCTTGACCAAAAGGAAAGATTGATGTTGTGTTAGAAATTACCGTCATTCTATGTTAACCTTTAAGTATGCTAACTGGCAAGCTATTCCAGAAGCCACAGAACAGAAAGGCTCACCAATCACATTAAGATGCTTAAATCACACACAGTGAAAAAGAGGAGGAAAAATATGGGCCAAGTTAACACACTTACTATAGAATGCAAGTAGGGTAGTAGAGCAACAAAACTTAAATCCCAGGTCATGCAATGTTCTTAGGTACACTTGCCTGCTCTTTCTGCCACATCAGTTTTCTTTACTGATGCTGTGTTTATGAAGACCAGAATCGAGATTTGAACCAGGGGTCTTAGGAGGCCAAAAGTCCTGGAACTAACACACACTTGCTCTATTGGAGAGTACAGTGTCAAGTATGCCAGGTCACAGCTGTAGCTTGAAGAGGAGCTATGGATTTTACATGAGATTCTTGGACAGAGGACAGGTGGAGCCAGGATAAAATCTTAATGCTTGTTACCAATGCATGGTCAATTTAAGATCTTATGAATACTGAGTGCTTCAGGTACATCATGTATATTTGTGTATCTTGAATATTAGCTGCCTCTCCGTCCTTCCATTTCCTCTGTATTCAGCATCTAGACTCGTACTTTATCTCTTATCTAACGTGTTTCATAGGTAATTAACTCATCAACTTGACTCCTCTTTATGAATTCTGTTTGCATCTCACATGCTACTTACATATTCATTATATATACATGACACAGCTTATGAGTTTCAACTATGTTTACAATTGACTTATCATCTATGCTTAACTATTTATAGATAATGAATTTTTTTTAGCAGTTTCATCCATACCATGTATTTTCTCTTCATTTATAGCATAACTATGGATTCTTAATTAAGGCAGCAAAAACACATTACAACAGAATACTAGGGAATTTTCCAGGCATGTGACAGGTCACTGGAAGAGACATTTTGATTTTTAAAAAACAAAAACTTTAGATTTCCATGAAATTGCATTTCATAGACAACTGCTTACTGTTTAAAAACTTAAGTACCCAAGCATTCAGATATAGTGTAACTCAAAGATATTGCTTGAACATGCAATGCTGAATATACTCACGGTCGCTAGTAGTTTATCCAATGTGAATGTCCAAGTAATATTGTCAGATAGTTACTCCATCAAATTTCTGAAGAATATAAAGAATGAGTAGAAAAGGAGAATAATGATGTTTTTTCTTCATTTACTAAAATGATAATTCAGCTAACTTTTTCCATTTCTATGAGAATAAGCTTCTTAATGATAATTCAGAAAAGTTGAAATAAGATGTTTCTAGAAATTCTTATTCAAAACAATAATAATCACCCATTGCAGTTGTGTGTAAAAGTCTACTTAGTGACATTAGTTTGCTTTGTGAATAACCGAATTTCTTTGTAAAATAAAAACACACTTCTTGAAATTCTTAAAATTTCAAGAATTTATTAACTTGTTTTTTGGGGATAAGAGAGGCAGAAAAAAATCAATCGTCTAAATTAATTTTTTTGAATCAAAGGATGTCACCTCGTTCGAGGAAGAAATGTAGTAAAATATAAACAGCCCGTAGTATAAAGATTTTCCACATACTGTGCCAGGTTTTGTGCTAATAAAAATTTCCGGATATGAAATTTAAAAAACACCATTATAACATAGCCAAAATATAGTTATTTAGTGGAATTAGCAAGTAGTTATTTTTCAATATTACTTTGTTGATTCAAGATAAAGTAGAGATTTTTGCCTATGTTTTTTTAACAAATAACCAAATTGAAAAGAAATTGAAAATCTTGCAGTAAACATTTCTAGAAGAAAGCATAGGAAAAAAGCTTTTAGATGTTGGTCTTGGCAATGACTTTTTTTGGATATAACACCAAAACCACAGGCAACAAAAGCAAAAATAGACAAGTGGGATTACATCAAACTAAAAAGCTTCTGAAGAGCAATGGAAACCATCAACAAAATGAAAAGGCAATCTATGGAATTCAAGAGAATATTTTCAAATCATATATCTTAGAAGGAGTTAATATCCAAAATATATAAGGAACTTATACAGCTCAATAGCAAAAAACAAATAACCCAATTAAAAAATAGAGGACTTGAATAGATATTTCTCAAAAGAAGACACACAAATGACCAACTGCTATATGAAAAAATCTTCATCATTAATCATCAGGAAAATGCAAGTCAAAACCACAATGAGATGTCACCTCACACCTGTTAGCATGGCTATTATCAAAAGACAAAAAAGTATTGGAAAGAGTGTGGGGAAAAGGAACCCTTGGGCACTTTAGGTGGGAATGTAAATTGGTACCAATCACTATGGAAAACAGTAAAGAGGTTCCTCAAAAAATTAAAAATAGAATTACCTTATGATCCAACAATCCCACTTCTGGGTATATATCCAAAAGAAATTAAATCAGTATCTCAAAGAGATATCTGAACTCCCATGTCCATTGTAGTATCATTCACAATAACCAAGATATGGAAACAACCTAAGTTTCCATTGACAGATAAATGAATAAAGAAAACGTGGTATAGATATATATATATATATATATATATGTATACACACATGCACATACACAATGGAATATTATTCAGTCATGAGAAAGAAGGAAATCCTACTATTTGCAACAATGTGCACGAATCTGGAGAATATTATGCTAAGTGAAACAGGCCAGACACAAAAAGACAAATACAACATTATCACACATGTGGAATCTAAAATAGTCAAACTTATAGAAGCAGAGAGTAGAATAGTGGTTGCCTGGGGCTTTGGTGGGGTGGAGGCAATGGAGAGATGTTGGTTAAAGGGTACATAGTTTCCATTATAAGATGAATAACATTTGGAAGTCTAATGTACAGCTTGGTGACTATAGTTAACAGCAATGTATTGTACACTTGAAATTTGCAGAGTGTAGATCTAAAGGATTCTCTCCACAGATGTAAAAAAAGAAGAAAAGGGTAACTGTGTGAGGTGATGGATATGCTAACCAGCTTGATTGTGGTGATCGTTTCACAACGTATACATATATCAAAATAGCAAATTGTATAGCTTAAATATATACAATTCTTATTTGTCAATCATACCTAAATATAGCTAGTTTTTTAAAAAAAGATATCTGAGATACATTAGTGAAAGTAGCAATTTCTGAGCAATATCTAAAATGTGATTCCTTTTTTGGTTAAAATAAAAAACTAAGCGTCCTATTTTATGCATTTATCAATACCCATAGAACTGTAGACTAAAATGAGCAAATTTTACTATATAGAAATTAAAAAGTGAACTAAAAAGATTGTGACCTCCTAAACGTACATTAAAACATCACCTTTTTCAAAAATATGTGTCAAATCTTGTAATATTAAAAAAAAGCACTTGCTTTAAGTAATTTTGTCCCTGCCAAAAGTAAACATATTGATAATGGTTTATTTGGGGGTCAGAGGTGATTTATAATATTAAGAAGTCTGAAAGTGTGCTTAAGGAAAAGCCCAGTGGCACCCAAGAGAAGTCAATGAGGCATGGCAACTATAGATTGTGAATATGTCATCATAAAATCAAAATGACAAGCGGATATGAGCAATAAATGTAAAATGATAGACATTCTGTCACAAAGCCACGTAGACATCAAATACTGGTAGGACAAAGGTGAATGTTCAAAGGTCATTACCATCATCAACCTTACAGGTCAGTCTTTAACTCTAGACACAAGACAGTCTAGAAGTCCAGATTTAGGCAAGAAAAGGAGAGTATGGGAAACAATCCTTCCAAGGTCACATGTAACATATCAGAAAGCAATAAAACTATTTATCACACTTTCTTCTATGATCTAGAGTCCATTTTTAGTACTGTATATTTTTAATAAATCCTATCATAGGTGGGTGTGTTATGAGGTGAATTTCCTTCTAAATTCACCATGTAACTTAGAAGTGCAAAATAAAGCATGAAAGTACAGTTTTCCAGCTCACACTTCAAAGTGTATGCCTCAAACTGGCCAGCAAGTTGTGATCTCATCATATAACCTGTAAGTGTTGAAGGTGAAAAAAATCTGTCACACACGGGGCTATTTTAATTCACTTAGAGAACATATTCATATTGTATCTACTATTACTGAAAGAGTAGGATAGGCTCAGGTGAGTGCAAACATGGGTACAGTCCTCAGATTTTCTTACAATCCCATAGGCAAGTGGAAAAGTCCGTGAACAGCACAAGAAACAAGAGAACACATTGGCTAGATGTGACTTTAATATGAAAATCCTCAGCCTCCCTTTTCCAAACCTAACATGGATTTTGTATATATTTTCTAACCTACAGGCCCATCCCAAAGGTCAGGTCTGCTAAGAGTCCTAGGAAGTGAGTGAAGAAGAAGCTGAAGGTTGTGGGTGAAGAATAAAGTTCATTTCAACTAAATGTTGGTTACAGAGAATTATTCTACCAGGGACATGGGCAAAACAGTGGGATAGATAATGTATATTCTGGTATCTAAAAAGATCAAATATTGTGCAATGTCTTGAATATAATTTCTACTAAAAGGTTAAAAAACAATTTTCTAATATGCTACATACTCAATAGCAAATGCTCTGAATAATCATGGAAGTGGTAGGTGCTATTTTGATGGTGAGACAGAAGAGAAGGAAAATATGAACATAATCCTAAATTTGTTCTAAGGACTTGAAATCACCAAGAGCAGTTTGGAGTTAAAAAGGAATGTCAGAAATAATGGGGTGACTTCCTTATAGGTATGCTTTTTCTGGTGAGGAAGATTGGCCCTGAGCTAACATCTGTTGCCAATCTTCCTCTCCCCCCCCCTTTTTTTTTCCTCCCCAAAGCCCCAGTACATAGTTGTACATCCTAGTTGTAAGTCATCCTAGTTCTTCTGTGTGGGATGCCGCCTCAGCATGGCTTAATGAACAGTGTGTAGGTCTGCACCCAGGATCCTAACCTGCGAATCCTGGGCTGCCAAAGCAGAGTGTGTGGACTTAACCACCTGGCCATGGGGCCAGCCCTCTAACTTCCTTATAATACAGTACAATCTCATATAATTTGAATCAATTAACAGCTAAAGTGGAAATTGGAGGCTTTGTGGCCAGTAGGGAAATGTGGGAAAATGTCTTATTGATCCAACCAAAGTTTCTCATCCAGGTGAGATTAATGCATTGAGACGCCACAGAAAGGAGGATATAGTGTTTGGTTGGGTGTGGTTTTCATCCATATCTCATTTGATAAGACCAAAATGTAAAAGCTGGTTGGCAGTAGTAGTGATTAACTGTCTGCCCTGTCTGTTTTAGCTTGTCTCTTTCACAGATTCAAGTAAAAAAAAAAGGTTTATTAACAGAAAAATGTGTACAACTAATGTAACCACCACAAACAGAAAAGGTAGAACTCTACCTCTCGCATACTGCAGATTTAGGCCTTAATTTCCTCAAGAACAAGGTTGAGAAAACAGGAGTTTATCATCAAGTTACAGATGTCTGTCTGTTTGTGTAAATGGCTTCACTTTCCCAGGAAAAAAAGAAAAGGAACAAGGCATAGACTAGGTAAATACTCTTGAAAGCCATTTGTAATTCACACAAGAACAAAATTCCTCCTTTTCCATTATTTCGCTTGAAGGGAATTTCCTCTGAAGTAATGATGGAGTTGTTAGACTTCATTCTTCCATGCTGCAGAATCCTCCATCCACCAGCCATGAGGACTTAGATTCTATTTAATACAACTTGTATTACCAAGTCTACAGGTTCACAGGCTTTCTAGTCAAATAGTACCAAAACCTAATATAAGAAACAGTTTTCTAGAGTGAAAGTCAAGTAGCAGTCATATGAGAATTGATTTCTACCCACCAAAAGCAATGCCAACACAGCAGAGGAGATACTTGAATCCAACTAGCTGTGCATAGAAATCTTCTAACAAGATTTTAGTAAGTGAGGATGAAAAGCTATATAGCAAATGTTATTTTCAACCAATTACATATTTTATGTAATTTGTTTTGCCTGTTTTTTTGGAGTAGAAAAACAAGCACTGATCTATTTTACATATATTTGGATTTTTTTCTTTAATATTTGTTTTTTAAAAAAATTTTAGTATTATATGTAAATAGACATTAAGCTCAAAAACTAAAGGTGAAAATAAAGGCCCTCTGTTGACAATAGGAAAAACGAAGGGTATGTTCACATGGAATCTTTTAGTTTAGAAAGAAAACCAAATCAGTATCATTTGATATGCATAAGTATGGTAAACAATCCATAATAATTTTAATTTGGGAAATATGTAGATCATACTACATTCTTTCTTAAAATAACTATAGTTCCTTTAATTTTTTTTGGTGAGGAAGATTGTCCCTGAGCTAACATCTGTGCCAATCTTCCCCTATTTTGTATGTGGGATGCTGCCACATCATGGCTTGATGAGCAGTGTGTGGGTCCATGCCCAGGATCTGAACCCACAAATCCCGGGATGCTGAAGCAGAGCATGCAAACCTGACCACTATACCACCAGGCTGGCCCCACAATAGCTTCTTGTGATAAAAATTTCCTAATATTCTATGAATCACTAGGATGGTTAACCGAATCTTTGATGGGACGGCAGCTATCACCTATTAGCTCTGGTTGACCAGAGGTTACATTTAGGCTGTTAAGTATTTCATCTGGGGGTTCAAACTGTGAGCCTCAGAACCTCATCAGAACTTTAGTTGGAACAGACCTTTGAAATCAGTCCCAGTGTTTTATTCTCTGTCCGGAGAGGAAGACTAAGCAGAAAGGGATTGATTTTGCCTCTTTCTCAGGGAACTTGGTCCAAAATGAAGCTCTGAGGAGACCGGAGAGCCCTGAAACCATTCTTGTTTTCAGAATAAACCTTGGGAAAAATAAAGTGGGTGACAAATCTGGTGATGGACAACTGAGTCTGCCCCAAGCAAGCACTGAGGACAGAGGTTCAGTTCTTTTACTATCTGTCCTTTTTGGGGAATAGAAAATCCCTGAGATTATAACTGATTCCTATGAGAAAACTGTTTCACATTAAGAAAGTGTCAATATATTAGCAATAGTCATTGAATTATATTTGAAATTTAGGATTTCTTCTTGACACTGGGGATTATTATTTGAATTCCGATTTTAGTCACATGTATTTCTTTGCATACTATTCAAACACAAAGCCTTCTATATGAACTCCAGCCACAAGGGCATAGCAAGATTTCATTAGTGAACTATGTGTAAGTTTTATGGAGGTTCTCTCAGGTAAGGTGATGCATAATATCAAGTTATAATGTTGAAGTTATTAGATCTTAGCAAATAGCATAATTAACTGTCTATGTTTAAATAGGAGACAAGTGAGAATTTATAAACTAAGATAAAATATGCCTTATGCAATTAAGGTATGTAAAATTCTTTTCTGTAAACAAAAGCAAACAGCTTTTTTTCATAGCTGTAATGTCATTTTGAAAGTACCGTGTTTCTCAGGGGCCATCAATAAAGGCACTGCATCCATCTTTGTCAATTTCTGAGCACAGCCATTAGTGTAATGTCACCTTCTGAGTTCCTCACACCTTGACTACAGAAAGTTTTTAAAACAACAACAATAAAAACAATGCCTGACGATGACACTGGGCATTAGAATTGTGCAACTAGAAACACTGTCCTGTTAGAAAAAAATCTTGAATGATAACAGACTCTGTGTTGTTTTAATTATAATCATCACTAATCTGTTATCATTATAACAAAATTCACCTTAGTCATTCTTCCCCCATTTAAAACTATCTCCGAAATATAAGACATGTAATCTGGAGTAAATATGTCATTTGAAGGAGATAATGCCATGTTACTCTTTGAACTTTCCCTGTTTAGGAATCATTTTGTCACTGTATAAAATCTGGGATTTGGGAGATGAAAAAGATAATACAATCATATCCTTCCCCATAATTCTATACAACTGGAAAGTCAGGGTCAGGATCTGGTGTTGAATTGCTGTGTCTGAGGTACCTTAGCAAAGCCCAGGTTCTGGATTTCTGAACATTTTGGTGAACGAATCACATCACTTGCCAAAGATGATGTTAAAGAGAGTCTTACATGTATTGAAGAGCTGAGCTGTCTGATATCTAACATCAGTTCCGAATACAGGATTCCAAGACTACAACAATCACAGACAATAATCAAATTTAGTTCTCCAATAAAAATCTGCACTTTCAAAATACTTAACGGTTTTGCTGAATTCTAGACATTTGCTTTATAAAAAGGAATAAAACAGAACAAAACTATAAATCTCATATTCCTGATTAAAATTAATTTAATTTTATTAAACATGTTTTCTTTTAGTTCCCTGGTAAACATTGTTAGGATATAGCTAATTAAAAGCACTATCACCCATCTACTGCTTGTTTGTCTCTAGGAAATTGAAAACACATAGCAGCAACCGCTTAGCTCATTTGGTGAGGCCAGCCATTAGTTCAACACAGAAGTCTTAAGTCTTACTAGATGACAGGAAAATTGGATACAGAGATGAATGAGACAGAGTTTCTATCCTCAAGACTAGTATAACCTCGTTGGAGGAGAGATATGTGGAAACAAAGAGTGATAAATGCTGTGATGGATGTAAGCACTATATTTCTAATCATGTAGACTAGTCTCATTTTGAGATTAGTTTCCTATTGCTGCTATAGGAAATCATCACAAATTTAGTGGCTTAAAACAACAGGAATTTATTCTGTCACAGTCTGAAGGTCCTAAGTGCAAAATCAGTTTTGCTGGGCTAAAGTCAAGGCGTCATCTGGGTTGGTTCTTTCCGGAAGCCCTAAAGGAAGATCATTTTCCCTGCCTTTTCCAGCTTTTATTCCTTGGCTCACGGTCCCTTCCCCCAGCTTGAAAGCCAGAGTAGTAGCAATTTCTCTCTTCTGGCCTCTGATTCCATCCTTACATCTTCCCTGAATCTAATCCTCCAAACTTCCTCTCACAAGGATTCTTGTGATTACATCGGGCTAATCCAAATAACCCAGAATAATTTCCTCATCTCAAGAATCTGAATGACATGTGCAAAATCCCTTTTTCAAAGTGAAGTAACATATTCACAGATTTCAGGGATTAGGACGCTGGCATCTTGGCGGGTGAGGGGGGGTGATGCATTATTCAGCCTACCATAGCTGTTGTGGACAACTTCTTACAAATATCAAAATTCATGCAGAGTTTCAATAAGCTTTTGGAATTTTACCAACTCATCTTTTTTATATTCCAGGCCTGTGCCTTGTAGGTAATCTGGAGAATTGTGCTTATTAGATATGAATTAAAAATGTATGTGAAATGAAACAGACTGTACTATTGATAACATAATGGACTGTACTATTGTTATATATCAATATATATAATGGACTATACTATTGATGGTAGCATAGTTTGGGCTTAAATGACCCATATTAGCTCTTCAAATTATATCAATGCATTAGCTGATTCTCATGTTTCTATACTCATCTTGGCTTTGAACTATAATTGCAGATTGAGTTCCAGTTCCAATTTTTTTAATAAAGTGTATGTATGTGTATATATACACATATATATTTATATATCCTTTCCATTAAAGAGATCTGGTATTAAAATCTAACAGAAATAGAAACGTATTAAATACATACTATTTGCGCTTTGGTTTAAATGTTTAGTGTTTACCTAGTTTTCAGGAATTCTTAATTACTGTACTGATGAGATTCAGGGTTATGAGTTCACTACTGCTTGCAGTTTTCTGTAATTCTTTTATTATTGAGGTTGAGTAATGTGATTCTCTTGATAGTGTAAATTAATGAAATACTGTAGAGCTCTAATTGATGGCTTTCTCAGATTTCTTCATAAACCATTATTACTATCTGTCTGTGGACGCTTATAAACTCTGGGAGTTCCATGGCTTCTTTGCATCTTGAGACAGATGTTCTGAAATAATTTTCAATTATATGTCCAATTTTGCTAGTCTAAGGTAGACTGGGAAGAGAGAACAGAAAGCAAATTTCAACCTACTGTCTCAATTTTAGCAGATGTCTCAGTTTGAAAGAAGGATCCTTGGACCCTTAAGGCATTTCTTTTGTATCTCCTCCTGACCCCCAGCCCCAGTGGGTGCCAGCTTAAATCACATGAGCATCTCATTTTATCAGAAAAGGAATCAGGTTAATATATGTGGCGTACCTCCTACTCCAAAGCTTTGAATTAGACATTTTCCACATTAATTTATTCATTCAACAAACATTTATTGAATTCATATGTGAAAAATTGTATGCAAGTTGCTGAGGATAGAGTAATATAAAACACTCTATCATTCCTTGCAGAAATTCAGGCCTAGCTAGAAAGGACAAGTCTCCTGTCACTGTAGTACATATGATTAATTTTGAAATAAGGGTAAACAGGGCGTACTATAGGCATACCAAAAGACAGCATCTAAATCCAATTTTGAATAAGAGAGTTTTTATTTGGGGAATTGAATTTTGAAGAACAAGAAGAAATTAGCTAAAGAAAGAAAGAGGAAAAAGACATTCTAGGAAGAGTAACAGCAGAGAAAAAGCATGACATGACATGGCACCTGAGGAATCAAGGATAGATCCACACGGCTGGAGATAAGGGAACTTTCATGAGGCAGTAGATAGGAATACGTGGTCTTGTTCTAAACTAAGAATTATGAGTCTTATCCTGTAGCTGTTGTGAATTCCTGGAAGCACAGTACTGGCATGATCCAATTTACATGTTAGAAGGATATTTCTGGCACCAGTGTGGGGGGACATGTTATTCAACCATCAAGTTTGCTCCGACCTTCTCCAGACTATAAGGTGTCCCTGAAGGCTGGTCTGTATGGACCATATCAAAGAGCTCCCTGGGATCTACTTCCAGGTGGCCCCAACAGAGGAAGAGAGGGAGGAAATTAAGGTCAGTGTATTTGTTCCTCTGACTCCTTGCCTGATTGTCTCAGGTTAGATGCATCCCTAAACCAAAGTTAGGGCTCCTGTAGGAGGCTCTATCTAGGGACTATGGCCCCACTCTACTAGTACTGGGATCCTCCACTCTCCCTGGTGGTTTCTATGCACGCTGCCTGCAGCTCTTTAAATGGTTCCTTAATTAAACTCCACTGTAATTCTCCAATATGAATCGACCACATTTTATTCTGCCAAAATTCTCACTGATACCATTTTTATGGTTTTACTTCATCACATAGTGAGGTCAAAATCATTTTTCACATTTCACAGGTGAAGAAACTTAAATTTTAAGAAGCCAGGAATGAATGTCCCTCCCTGCCTAGAAAGTCAGCTCCTTCCACTTCCTCAGATCACAGTGGCATGAGATCCTTACTGACTACGAGAGGACTGGCAGGTCCTGGGGATAGAATCTGAAAGACCATGCCCCAATATTTCGTGTGTTTCCACCTTTTACCATGCTAACATGGTGGATCTGCAGAAAATATGATGTGACTTCCCATGCATTTCGTCTTGCTTCAAAAAACCATTGGATGAGCCATTGCCTCCTTACCTTCAGAATGAATAAAACTTCACAGTTGCATCCTCAACAAGGCAAGGGGTCTGTGACAATCACTCCAATTTGCCAAGACCAATGTTATATATATTTTATATGAAAATATATTACTATATTTTTGGTATATACTATGTATATTTCTTCTTTAAGTATTGTCCCTCTAAAGGAATTGTCAACCCCATTGAAGGAAAAGGCTGTAACTTTTTTCCTCTCAACTTTACATAAATTTCAATGCAAAATCTAATGTGCACTTCTAATAGGAAGTATTTAACAAATGCTAAAAATATAAAAATCCAGATGACAGCGTTTTCAAGCAAAATTCACATGGTGAGGGTTTCTTTTTTTTAATCAAAGAGTTTAAAGCAATTTAACTTGTCTACATAAATTTTTTTCATGTTATACCATAACATGGAATAGAGCATTGATATTTTACTAAAGAAATAGATGTCAAATGATAACCTTTATTTTGCTATCTTATTTATACTAATAGTATTATCCCTTTTTTCAGGATCTAATTTATTCTTTCTCATTATATCACAGCTCCTTCATCCCATATATTTGTCTTCTAATCTGAATTCTTGATATCGTTGATAAAGTCTTCAAAAATATGATGGTGCGTGAAAGTCACTAGCATCCTAAAAACCTTAAAAACAGATATGATGACACCTAGTGGTCCCAAGAAAATGTATCTGGCTTGAAGCTAAGTAGATTCAATGAATACGCATAGGAAATAACTGAGAAAATTGACGAATTTCAAGCTTAAACATGAAAGCACACACATCTGCTGAGTATATACGCCCTTCACTTACTGGACTTTACATTCCAGAAGGGACAGGTCAAATTAATCCCAAAGTGATTTATCTTCTTACTAATCTTTTGTGTGCTGACAGAATACATTTGAACTTTCAACACAAAAACGTAGATGAGGCATTCTACAAAAAGATTAATCTAATTTGAATTAATCAATGAAATATTATTTAAGAGGTCACTCAGCGTTGATGCATAACCCCAGAAAAATCTCAAAGAGGCTCTTCATATTTCCCTATTTTTTATATTCATAGCTAACACAGAACTAAATTAAATGCTATACAACCTTTCAGTGTAATATTTACAAATAAACAAATACCCATCTTTCCCAATTCCTCAGAGAATTTAAAATGACAACAGATTTGAAATGCCAAAGTCTTCAGGATAATAATTTAGATGGTGTCTGTTATTGAAATTATCAGAGTGCCATCATAAACAGGACTTTGTGTTTAATTTCCTACCTGTCATATGAAAATGTCAAACTATATTATAACAGCTATTAAAGATGACCCAAAAATTGGATTCTGCCTTCTGTCCTGAGTTTTATTCAAGGTACATGCAATATCCACATTATTATACTCAAGGAGAAAAGATAAACACAGTGTTAACTCTCAATTTTATCACATCATCATCATAGCAAATGGAAAACATGCCTGGCCTTTTGCTGTATTATTGGAAAGAATAAAGTAAAACACGGTTTTAACTTGAAATAAAATTTGGTAATGTACCTGTGTAAGCTCTCATGTGAAGAATGGAAAGCTGGGTGTCAGGAAACTCAATCTAGTCCTTGTTGTGCTTCCCCACCTGTGTGACCTCAGGCAGCTTCCTGATCAATTTATGCTTCAGGTTCCTCACCAGTCATACCAGCGTGTGCACCTAGATTATATTTAAAGTTCCTTCTGCTTCTATGATGATACACTGTTAAAGCTGTCAAAATCACAACTAATAAAAGACTAGTTGATTTTCTGCATAACTGTAAAGTTTCAGAAAATCACTTTCTTTTTCTTTTAGCTTTGTAAGGCTACCGTGTTCATTAATCACATTTTCTCCTCCTGAAAAATAAATTCACCAGGAATAAAAATCCCGCTTACAATCTCCAGGAGGAAACACTAAAAAAGATTCATTAAATTTAAATATGCAACTTTAAGGCAATGAAACTGATTTCTGTAAGACTCTCCATACAGAAAAAAATTCATTCACTTCTACAATATTTTCTTGAATGACATCACATTACAGATAATTATGCAGCAGAGAATTTCATTGGCTACTTTGACATATTTAGGGGGAAGTAGAGAAAGACACAAATAAACCACTGCATTTGAATTCATGTAAGAAAGAGCTGTGAGCTCTATTGCATTACATTTACAGAATCTGATTAATAGTATACCACTATTAAGATTCTGGCTTCTGGTGGGAATTATAATGTATCTTAAACGTGACCTAACTTCTTCTTTCTACATTATTATTAATTAAGATCATCTTGGGAAAAAAAGAAGCTATTTTTGCATTCCACACATACCCTGCAGGGAGAAGGCATAAACACATTCTTTAGGAAGGGCAATCAATTTTCTAATCATCTAATAAAGACAGAAGTTCTTGCTCAGGTTCATTTCATTCCAGCTCTCCATCAGCAGCAGAGCACAGAACCTGGTCCAAAATATGTGCCACTCTCATTTTAGAGCAGAAAGGCCTTGGAAGAAATTATGAAAATCCACATATATTGTCACAATATGATACCCTTAGATCAAGAATTTATACTTGTTTTTTATAGGCTCATATCTCTGTACAAGCAATCATCCATATTTCACTATAATTCAAATATAAATATTTAGAAGAATGAAATTTGATTGTTTTCTCAAATATTATATTAAATCTCAAAGAATAAATCAAGATAGTCTTTGCATATTCATAAGTTTCAAACAATGCTTCTCTCCCTTTCAAATTAGCGAACATTAATATCTGCTTAAATGTATAAACATAAAACACAAATATGTATGAATTTTGATGCATGATGTGAAAAGGCTCTATTTCACTGAGTTGTTAATGATGATATAAATAAAATTAACAAGGCTAGAGTATTTTATACTTTCACTAAAATGCCAAGATGCAAATATATCTTTCTAATAAGTTAAAATGGGTATCAGCTTATTACTTATAATAAAGTTGCTGACAAATCTATTTACCTTAGAGTAATGTTAATGAGTGATACTTTGGGTTATCTATTACTCAATCCAGGACTTTTTTTTCTAGTTCTTCTTAGATACTTTCAAAATCTTTCCTTGAAACTACTATCTGGTTGCAGTACATTATGTCCATTTTACCAATGGCTAAAGCAACACAACAGCATATTAATCAGAAATGAGATAGTTCTTTCTGAAAATAATCACTTTCTCATATTTTATAAACTAAAAATAAATGGAGTAATATTTATTTAACTTATCTGATGTATCTATATTCAACACGAACCTTTTTGTCTGAAATAACACACACATCATAAACTAGTTAGCAATTCAAGTTCATTGAATAGGCTATAAAAAGTCTATGATATTGGAACTATTGTAGGAAAAAAGTGGAAAATACAAAAATAAGGAAAAAAGTGTAGAAAGAGTAAGAAATTATTATCTTGGTCTGTATTTTAAACCCAAAACAGCTTGTTGAGAATTTTAAAGTTACATGAAGAAACTACTTTTTTTACAAAAATGTAATAAATTATTTGATGTTAACAAAACTATGGCACAATGATTGGTGGCTTTGCTATCAAAACAAACAGGTAGATACAGGGGCTATAACTTTAGTTTCCAGAAATGACTTTGAAAACCAGTCAACTGTAAATTAATCTTAACCACCAGGCATTGTGATTACAGATGTCCTCTCATTCATTCCTGTCTGAAAGGTTCCGCTCCATCTACCCACTCCAAGAACCCCACTGTGGTTCTCCCACTGATCTGCTGTTGGGCTGAGACAGGATTTTTTTCTCTCCCTGGGACTATATTTTACCCACAGAATGAAAATAATATCACACAGAATTATTTAGAAGAACGGTTACTGCTGATTAATTCATGACTATAAAGTACTTTTCAGCTACTCTACATTCTTCCCAGGGAATGCAGCCAGAGGCAATTTTACCTTTTCAGATAGTCTTACATAAAACCTAAAAGATTCTGAACATAGTATTTTTCAAACAGTTTTATTCTTTCCAACCATCTGTAATGACTGGTTGTTTTACATTTCTAAAAGGCAAAATATTATATCATCAAAAACTTACTCCTGATTTCATAAGGGTAAAAGGCTTCCAGAAATTGAGGTTGTTAAAATGATGTGAAATAAAGTTAGCTCTTAATATTTAACTGAAAATTATGGAAACGAAAATAACACTGTCCTATGCAAGTTTAGCTTTAGCACTTTTTTGATGTCTGGCTCTCTGCTGTATGTTTCCTTATTGTAATTATAACTTTTCTCAGCTGAAAAGTCTGAAGAGCAGAATGCTACAGCAAAAGCCAAGTGGAACTGTATGGTCTATGACATATGGGACTTGGATATCAAATATTCTGAAGTTAGTAATATTTAAGCAATATTTAAGTTATTAGCAGTATGCCTCAAGGTTGCCTACTTCAGAACTTTTTGTAAGTTAACCTAAAGTAGAAATATACTATAAGGAAAAATAAATAACCTTGCACAGATCATTCATTAAGGCTTTCATTTGAAAAAAAAAATGAGAACATTTCTCACTTGACAATAATACAGGTGAAATTGGGGCAAAACATTGAAAAATAGCTGAATTTATCTGTAGAATATGTATCCTATGCAATATATTTGGCTTTGTAATCAATTGTATACTTATATCTGGATATGGGGTTGTCTGAGATTATTGGAATTCGGAAAAGATATTAAAGATGTAAAAAGAGAGAATGTGTTTAAAGGCCAAGTTCTGGAGAGCTGAGATTCTGCTTAATTTCTTTTTTTTGACGGAGGGTATTTCTATCAACAGTAGACTTGAATTGTGTGGTGGTTTGAATAAGGTTAGAGAATCAAACCGATAATTTGTATAAAAAATGTTTCCAGATATTAGTTACCTTTGTTTTCAAGCGATAATAATATTGCCCACATAAAACTGGGGAAAAGGAGAAAAACAAAAGTAATATTCATTGAAGATATATTCCATATCAGACTATTCTAGTACTTTAAACAGATTGTACTCCCTCATTTCTCTGCCCTTCTGGAGACAGAGGGAGAACTTATCTTTCACGTGGATTCTCAGAACTCTTCTCAAAATTTGCAGAATATTCTATACCTCTTAGTAATACTTAGTATTGCTCTTTTTGCTTAGGCACGTTGTCTTCTTTATTTCTAGGCTCTAACACTGCAGGCTACATTGCAGGAGTAAGAATAAGCAGAGAGATAGTGCTAAATTATCTGGTCTCCCCATCTCCATATCAGCAAGACTGATGGTTTTCACAGCCAACTGGTGATGAAACTACCATGTGAACAAGCTGTGCCTAGCATGGGGTGGGGGACCTCCAGGCAGGAAGATCACAGACTCTCTCACTTTTTCATGAATAAACAATTCTCAATTTACAGCTTGCCATGGTTGATTTCAAAAGCGCAGAAATGTTTGTTTTCACAGTTTTACCCAGTTTAACACTTATCTGGGGGGAGTGAAGAGTCACCCTCTTCTTCACACCATCATAACCAGAGGTCAATCCACTTACTTTTCTCTTTACCTTTTTCTATTTACTTTTCCTTGTCAGTAAATCATCAAAATCTGTAAATAAAGAAATCTTTTGGGGGGAAGTTTAGGTACTCAGTAAGTTACTTAATTTTTATAATTTATAAAGCACATCTATCTTGTCAAAACAGTACTTTACAAACATAATAAGCATAATAAACTGTTGATTTAATGGCAGTGCAAAAGAATAATCAGTGCCTTACTTGCACGGTAAGATTATTTATGCAGTTTATTTCTACTGAGTATTTATGCAAATTTGATGAATACGAATCTATAAGGCCAAAGCCAAAAATTGCCTTGAATTATCTATACAAGCTGTTTACAAACTTCTTTGTTTACACATTATCAAAAAACAATTTCTATCCAACACTATCCTTTACATTTTGTCTCTAAAAATTTTTCATTCTCAATTTAAGTAGTTGAAATGGATAAGATTTCAATTTTATTTCAACTATTAAATTTTTTAAATAAAAATTACAAATCCTTTTTTCTATAGATATCCAACAGAGATTGACCATAAAAACAAACAGGCAATTTTGTGGATAAACTCTCCTTTAATTCTTTGAAATTGTATAACATTTCTTTTTTTCCTTGAACTCCTCATTCCCCACTACTTACTCCTGAGACTTTTATCCTAATCATTCATATATATCTTATGCTTATTTTTAGCAGATATCATCTCTGTAACAAAATTTTGCATTTTTCTGTCTAACTTTAATTTTGACGCAAAAATTTCTTCTTTATTGCAACATAATTATAACTTATATGTAACATCAAAACTAAATAAATATGAAAAATAACTATGAGACAAAAATTAAAATTTCATTAGAATTATATCTCAATAAATGGCTGAGGCTTTTTAAAATTTGTTTTGTTTGATACATTTCTACAAAGACTTCAGGACTCCACTGGGGAACACTATTTACAGCTAAAATCTGACAGATTTAGAGCCAGCCCTGATGGCCTAGTGGTTAAAGTTCCGCGCTCACTGCTTCAGCGGCCTGGGTTTGCTTCCCCGTCTGTCGTGGAACCACACCACTTGTCTGTCTGTAGATATTCTGTGATGGTGGCTCACGTGGAAGAACTAGAATGCCTTACAGCTAGGATATACAACCATGCACTGGGGCTATGGGGAGAAAAAAAACAAAATGAAAAAGAGGAAGATTGGCAACAGACGTTAGTTTAGGGTGAAATTTTCCCTGAAAAAAGAAAAAAAGACATCTAAAAAAAATCAGACACATTTAAGCATCAATTCTACTCTAATTCCTCTGTTTATAGATGTAAACATTAAGAAACATTGCTTATAGAAATTAGGAACTAAAAGGCTTTATTACAAGAAA
This sequence comes from Equus quagga, assembly GCF_021613505.1. Lineage (NCBI taxonomy): Eukaryota > Metazoa > Chordata > Mammalia > Perissodactyla > Equidae > Equus > Equus quagga. The sequence goes on from NC_060275.1 coordinate 7,878,121, forward strand.
AATATGAAATACTTTCAATTCCTTCTGAGTTAAATGTCAAAAATCACATGGCTATTTATCAAAAATTTTTCTGCTGTGATCTAGCACCAGACAGCACTATTAGGTGCTTGCTTATAAAATTTTGTTGAAAATAAACAATTTCTTAGGAGTACCCTGTAGAAGTATTTAGTACCCAGTCAATAACTCATTCTACTCAATATCAAGAACAGTAGTTTCCACGGTAATTTCTTTGTTGGTTTTAGGGTAAAGCACCAGAGGGAGATTCAGGATATGTGAGAAGCATAGATTTCTTTGGTACACTGGAGAAGAGCAATGGCAAAATGAAAGGTGGAAAATTAAAACCAACATGATGCCTTTACTAAGGCATTCAGGTTCAGGAAGATCAGTTTAGAGAATGAATATATATGGAGCTGTAGGCTCTCGAAATTGATTCCTTATACCTGCCAATTCCCAGGTAACTGTGTCATGTACACTCAGTGATAAGTGTAACTCAGTTTTAAGACCATTGACCTACATCAAGCCCTAATGGTACAAAAGTAGCCTACAGTAAGTCAATTAAACATGTTTAACCTGAAGCTACATGTGAAGGACGGACGTGAATACACCATTAAATATGTGGTGTACGTAAAAAATTGCAGGTTTAATTCATTAGCATAAAGTAAACTTAAACATGTTTTCACATAAAAATCAAATGACTTGCAAACCCCAATACCCAATTTCAATTCCTGCAAAATCACTGTGACTAAGAGGATCCATTGAGATGCTCTGAGATTCCTCCTTCTCTCAAATCCTAAAGCATGTATTTTACTATAAATCTTTTCTTCTTTAGGACTAAAATAAGTAAAATTTAAAGCAGGGATCCTTTCCCTACATATTTTAGACAATAGAGAACAAGCAGAAATAGCGAGGTTATTTGTTCCAGGAGATACCTACCCCGAGAAAAAAGAATGTGAGCCAATTAAAACAGCTAATTTATCAAGATTCACAACTCATTTACCAGCATTGCTTCAAAATCTTTGGCTCACTGTGCACACTAATCATGAGCCTTGATGAAAAAGACCTAATCAGAAGGAACTATTAATATTAGTATAATATTAATCTCTTAGACCTTTGGATACACATCTCTCAATTAAAGAGACATAAGCCTTCCTCGAATTATTTCCTTGAATTTGAAACTGTTCAGATTGGGGTCCAGAAGCTGAGAATTTTTAGGAATCCTCCTAAAGCAGACAATCTTGGAGAAGAAGATAGCTTCTGAGCAAGACCTTAGGATCAAGACAATGAACATGTCTCGATGTTCAAAAACGAGCATGATGAAGTGGACATCTTCCACCTAAAACCCACAGAATACGATCCAGAAAACTGGAAGGTCTGCTTGTCACATTTTAACCTTATATTTTTAATTTTTGTCTACTCGACTGTTTTCATTTATCTTTGCTGGTTTAATACTCTGCATTGTCTTAGACACTCGAAACTATAGTTATGAAATTACTGAGCTTTAGTGCTTTGGGTTGTTTTAATGCCTGGTTCTGAGAGCTCTAGGGACTGTGATGGGATCAGTTCATTCACTTGGGTTAATGTGAGCATTTTGGGCTCCTGATGTAGTGGTAGACTTAAAATTGTGATCAAATCTTTCCTTAATATGCATATTGCAGGGCAGAAATGGAATTTCTCAGGAGTCTCAAATACTGCCCAGCAGCGACTGTACCAAACGATCTAACAAATAATATTCCATTTATAGAAAAAAAAAAAAAGAAAGAAAATCTGATATGTTTAAAAATCAGAACTGCAATAAAAAATTCTGTACGCAACCATGACACACTGAATAGTGATGAATATCTGATATCTGGATTGATCATATTCCCTAACAATGATATTCTATCCTCCAGCTTAGGCTGAAGAATGCAAAAAGGGGGGACTAAAAACTGAAACCAACACATTTACCTGCTCCTTTATTAAATAATACTGAAATCATATGAACTGTTCATCTCTAAGTAAAGCACTGCTGAGAATGAGTAGAGATAATTTGGCTATTTACTCCAGGAAATACTTGCTCCTGGAAAATAACACTATTAGGGAAATAAAATAGCTTACTTGTTGATATTAATTCTTTCCTTATCCATATTTGCTTCAAAACTTTGACTCACTGTGCCCAATCTTAAGCTATTCTATTCTATGTTAAATTTTGCCCAATCCCATCCTTCTCCCTGCCTTGAAAGATTTGCCTTAAAATCACTCCATGCGGGCCCTAAAGCCATATTAATATCCTCCCTTGACTTCCCCTTGTAAAACACTACTCACATTCTGCCAAGATGGTGTCCCTACTCATTGCATTATGTGTAACAGACTTATCTTCACTAGATTAAAAGTTGTTCTTGTATTTTGTGGAAAGTCAACAGTTGGCAATATGTACTGACACTGTAACACTCTTTGTAATTATGTATAGAAGTGTGATTTACTTTGATATTGTTATTCTACTATTCTTATTTTTTTTATTTACCAATCAGATTTTGAATACTGTTGTCAGAGACTATATCTCATTTGGTTATTTATAGTGCTCCATAGCACCATATCTTAAGCATCTGATATTTCATTTATTCAGCAAATGCATAGACAAATATGACTAAAGATTTTAATATGTACACATTCATTAAATTCTCACTGCATATATGTACAAACGTGTGCGCACACACAGAAATATGTATGTGTATATAGTTTTTAATAGATACACATTCTAAGTATTAATTAGTAAAATATACATGATACACAATACTGAATATATTTTACATATTTTTAAATGTGCTTGTGGATACATAGACACAGACACACCACACATAATTTTGAGACTATATATAAATATTTGTGAGACAGCACATATTTTCCAATTTGTACTTTTGTTTTCTATCATTGCAGATGTTGCATACAAAAGAATATCCATTCAAATAAACATCTGAAAAAAATCTAGGCACCTTCATAATCTCACAAGCCATCATTTTAACATCAAACTTATATAAAAGTAAACTTATGCACAAAATGAAGAGAAAGCAGAGTCATAATTAGTTTTTTACTCAAAGCCTAATATGTGATATTAGACATTGATGATGAAATGGCACATAAATTATCTGATTCCCCAAAATAAAACCTACGATCGTATACATTTATAACTATCTTTCAAATATAAACATGTTTTCTTTTCCATATTTGCCCCATATGCAAAGCTATAGATCACGATTTCCTTTACAACTTCTCCTGATGCTCTGTGCCACGCGACTGTTATAACAAGCTAGTGATTCACATATGAACGTCTAGATTTAAGGTGAAAGTTTGTTTATTCTTCTGCATCTGTGAGTTTCAAGCCAGATAACTTTTTGCCCTGAAGAAATAAAATATTCAATTTAATATATTTGTGAAAAAAAATCAGTTGAAGCCACAAGAAATTCCTATGAGATTTCTAAATATTCCTGGAGCATATTTCATAGTCCCTAAGCTATGAACATGTATAAAGATATAGCAGCTTGGTAGAGGCAAGATGCAGCCCTTATTCACATCTGTCAGCTAATAGAAGACTAAAATGCTACAGCTGCCAGGGTAAATATTAATCACTTGAGAAAAGAAAACTGTATTAATCTCCTATGCATGCTATGTTTATATATGAGTGCTATTTATGCACCGCATGCTATGCTTTTGCTAAAATAACCCTGCCCTTGATAAGCCATAGGGAAGTTTTGTGATTGGAAACAAATCATGCATTTACGTGAGGTAAAGCATCAGCATGCATCGGAGATAAAGAAAGGCCAGCTACATTACTAAGTGCAGAGAATCACAAATGTAATCGAAAATCAAAACTGTGACTTTTCTTAAGCAGGATGATAGAACAGTACCAATACAAAACTTAGACTTCTGAAATAACTAACCTTTATTTTTTTTTTTACCACAAACAATATAAAGCCAATTATTTGATACTGCTGTGAATTTCTTTTTGAAAAACAAGTATAACTGAGGGGTAGAGATTAATTTTAATTTCAGCTGGAAATCCTGATTTAGAATATGTTTAGGAAATCTTTTCAAACAAAAGTAAAAAAATCTGATATCTGATAAATAACACTTCCCCTGTTTCTTGCTGTGACATGGTTGGCAGCTATTTCTGAAACACAACAGAGAGAGAAAGCTGGTATGCCAGTGCAACCCTCTGTGGATCTTCCAGGGAGACTGTCCTCCGACTCAGCGCTATCTAGGTCCAGCATTACCTTGTTCTGCTCCTGCAGACCTATACACACCAGCTCCCTAAGGGCCAGTGAACTCCAAGAGAGCAACGTTAGCAGTGATCTTGGAATCGAGCCCTCAGCATTTAAAAGTAATATCTACTATTTCTTCCTATGGATTCCAAGCACCAGGAGCTAATGTTTTTTACTTTCCTCCTCAACAGAAACACATGGGGAAAAGGAGACAGGCTGAGTTCTAGGTAATCAGAGAATGATCACATGACTAACAACTCAACTCATTTTCCTAAAACCTCACTAGGAAATAAGTATAATAAAAGCAGTGAGGAGACACACTGCAAAGGGTCATAAGTGGAGGAGAAATAGAATGAAGGAGTGATGGGGAATGGTAAAGAAGAGTGAGGTAGGTAGAAATACTTGGACAGGAGCAGACTGTTGGATTGGAAGCAAATAGAGCTTGTAATGACAGAGCATTCGGCTTGAAAATGCCAGAGAATGGGAAAGAAATTTGGGGCTCAAAACAAGGGGATAAATTGAAAGCCCTATATATGGATTTTTAATAACCTCCAATATCATACTCCTACTTCAACAAGCAGAGAGAGTACCCAGGTTTCTCATTCCAAGTTAAAAAGAAATTAATAGTTCTTCTTTAAAGGATTTGGAAGATACTAGAGAAAAACAAATGCCTCAGACATGTTGAGATCTTCAGAGTAATAGCTGGTTTCTCTCTGGTTACCCTAAAATGCAATAGGGCAATCATGGGGCCCTCCCTGACCGTGTGCTCGTAGTTCCCAATGAGTTCCTCTGTCCTTCCGTCTTAAATATAAAGAAACAAGTAAGGACCACAAGACCTTGTTGGAAATGACAAACAAACAACTAAAATGACCTCTGAAAACACAGACAGAAGTCCTTAACGATTATGAAATATCCCCAATTAGATTCCCTAGACGTACGTACCATTACATCTCAGCCAGAAAACAAGATCCATGTTAAAAGAAAAAAATGAGTAATCAAAGGATAACACTGCTTTGAAAATAAAATATAATTACTAAAATGGGAAAATCAATAAAAAATTTGGAAAATCCTACTAAATATTTCCCAGAGAGTTGAACAAAAGATCAGAGATAGAAAATATGGAAGACAAAATACATAAACCATGAAGTTCAACATTAAATTAATAAAAGTTTCAGTGGAACAAAGAAGAGAAAATAGAAGAGATAGGTCTAAAAGAAATCAAAAAACAAAGAGACCTGGGCCTGGCCTGGTGACTTAGTGGTTAAGTTCCCGTGCTCTGTTTCAGCGGCCCAGGGTTCAAAGGTTCAGATCCCAGGCACCATCCTACACACCACTCATCAAGCCATGCTGTAGCAGTGTCTCACACATAAAATAGAAGAAGATTGGCACAGATGTTAGCTCAGGGCCAATCTTTCCCCAAAACAAAAATTAATCCCCAGAGCTTAAATCCAGGAGTCTCCAGATTAAAAAATCACACCAAGTGTACAAACTAATTTAAAAAAAATAAGGTTAATACAAAAGTGTGACCAAGATGATCTTAATGTTCCCCTGAGCTTGATCAAACTTTAGATAGGTTTCTTCCTCGTCCTGACTTCCATTTTATTAGAGCATTTACTTTAGAAAACTTGTAATTCTAAATCCTTTCTTTGCTCCTTTGAGATATAAATCCTCACCCCAGACTCTCCACCAATTTTATAATTGAGGAATATGGGTCTCAAGGTCCTGGGAGACATCCCTTTGAAATGTAATCATAGAAGAAGATAGCACCTTAATCTCCTTAGGGTGATAAGGTGAGGGTGAGGATAGGAGTCTAACTTCAAAAGCCACAATTAGCAAACACAGAAGGTATAACCACATTGGTCAACCTCCCTACTCTCCTTATTGTCCCCCAGTACTTTTCCACTAGCACACTCCAGCGCTTAAGCACTCTTCCAACTTTTGTTTCAGCAGAGTTGAGTTCAATCTCTCAATTTGCAATAGTCCTTAATAAAATCTTCCTTTCCTGTTTAACTTCTCTGATTCAATTTTTCTTTGACAAGTGCATCATCAACAATTTTCAGAATATCAGGGATAAGGAAAGGATCTAAAATAACTCCAGAGAATGGAAAAATATTATCAATATTCTAAACTTCTAAATAACATTACTAGATACTGAAAGAAAAAGGAGCAATTCTTTCAAGTTATGAGAGAAAATAATTTTAAACCTAGAACTCCATCTTTAGCCAAGCCATAAATCAAGAAAAAGAAAGAATATAAACAGTATTATAAACACAGAGAAGCTTTCTTCTTTAAACCTCTATTTAAATGGAATTAAAATAAAAGTATTGGTGTTAAGCTTGGTTGGCTTAAAGAAGTATAGTAAAATAGATATAATGAGACAACTAACGTCTATCATAAGATGGCACTCAAAAAATGTTGAGAGGATTTAGAGACTGGGAAGACTACTGAGGTATGATAAGCACACATAACATATTAAAAAAAGTAAATTACTAATTTCAGAACCTGTTTCTCTACCCCTCTTTTAAAACCAGACAGATAAAATGGACAAGTATGTTAATATACTAGAGATATGGGTAGCACAAATAGAAAGCACATTTTAATTGACATATAAAGATATAGATAGGGCAATTCTTGCAACCACAAATAGAAAAAAGCAAATTAGTTTCAAGCACATATGAAACACAAAAATTGACTATACATTTGATCACAAAGGAAGTCTCATCAAATACTAAAAGAGAAATATCATACCCCATTAAATAAAAAAGAATTCTATTTAAATCCCCCAAAATCAACATGACCTAGACCGCATTCTCTTACTATAATGAGATTAAAATTTATTGATAAAAAGGAGTCAATGCCCAAAACCATTTCATAATAAAAACTCTGAGTAAACTAGCAGTAGAGGGAAATTTCCTGAACTTTATAAAGAATATCTACAAAAAACCTACAGCTAACATCACATCCAATGATGAGAAACTCAAAGCTTTTCCACTAAGATCAGGTACAATGCAAGGATGTCCCCTCTCATCACTCCTTTTCAACATCATACTGGAAGTTATAGCTAATGCAATAAGGCAAGGAAAGAAAATATATACATATTGGGAATGAATAAATAAAACTGTCTTTATTCATAGATGATGTGATCATGTGTGTAGAAAATCCTAAAGACTCAACAAAAATACTCCCAGAACTAATAGGTAACTATAGCAAAGTTGCAAGATGAAAACATAATATACAAAAGTTGTTTTCCTATATACTAGCAATGAACAAGTGGAATTTTATCACCCCCAAAAATGAAATACTTAGGTGTAAACCTGATAAAATATATGTAAGATCTATATAAGGAATACTACAAGACTCTAATGAAGGAAATTAAACAACTAAATAAATGGAGAAATATTCCATGTTCATGGAGAGGAAGACTTCATATTGTCATATGTCACTTCTTCCTAACATGACCTACAGATTAAATGCAATCTCACTCAAAATCCCAGCAAATTATTTTGTGGATACTGACAAGCTGATTCTAAAGTTTATGTAGAGAAGCAAAAGACCCAAAATAGCCAACGTGATACTGAAGGAGAAGAACACAGTTGGAGGACTGGCACTACCCAACTTTAAGACTTACTATAAAGCTACAGTAATCAAGACAGTGTGGTATTGGTGAAAGAATGCACAAATAGATCAATAGAATAGACCCAAGAGCTCAGAAATGGACCCACATAAATATAGTCAACTGATCTTTGACAAAGGAGCAAAGGCAATAAAATGAAGCAAAGAAAATATTTTCAACAAGTGGTACTGGAACAACTGGACCTCCACATGAAAAAAGAAATGAATCTAGAGACAGACCTTACATCCTTGAACAATTTACTCAAAATATATTACACATACAGGTGTATAAAGTATAAAACTCTTAGCATAGGATAACATAGGAGAAAACCTAGATGACCTTGAGTATGGTGATGACGTTTTAGATACAACACCAAAGCCACAATCCATGAAGGAAATATTCATAAGCTAGACTTTTTTTAAATTGAAAACATCTACACTGCCAAAGACAATGAAAACATTAGCCATAGACTGGGAAAAATATTTGCAAAAGACACCTCTGATAAAGGACTGTTATCCAAAATATACACAGAACTCTAAAAATTTAACAATAAAAAAAAAAAAAAACCGGGGCCAGCCCCAATGGCCTAGTGGTTAAGTTCAGTGTGCTCTACTTCGAGTGGCCTGGGTTCAGTTATCAGGTGCAAACCTACACCACTCATCTGTTAGTGGCCATGCTGTGGTGGCAACCCACATACAAAAAAGAGGAAGATTGGCAGCAGATGTTAGCTCAAGGCAAATCTTCCTCAGCAAACACGTTTTTAAAAAAGAAAAAATCAATTAAAAAATGAGATAAAGACCTGAATAGACAGCTCATCAAAGAAGATATGTAGATAGGAAGCATATGAAAAGATGATCTACATCATATGTCATCAGGGAAATTCAAATTAAAAGAATAATGAGATACCACTACACACCTATTAAAATGGCCAAAATCCAGAACACTGACAACACCAAATGCCAACAAGGATGGGGAGAAACAGGAACTCTCATTCATTGCTGGTGGAAATGCAAAATGGCACAGCCACTTTGGAAGACGGTTTGGTTGTTTTTTACAAAACTGCACATACTCTTACTATACAGTCCAGCAATCACACTCCTTGGTATTTATCCAAAGGAGTTGAAAACTTACATTCACACAAAAACCTGCACACGGATGTTTACAGTAGCTTTATTCATAATTGTCAGATCTTGGAAGCAACAAAGATATCCTTCAGTGGGTAAATGGATAACTAAACTGTGGTACAGCCAGACAATGGAATATTATTCAGTGATAATAAGAAATGAACTATCAAGCCATGAAAAAATGTTGAGGAAACTTAAGTGCATACTGCTAAGTGAAAGAAGCCAATCTGAAAAGGCTGCATATTGTATGATTCGAACTAAATGACATTCTGGAAAAGGCAAAATTATGGCGATTGTAAAAAGATCAGTGGTTACCAGGGTTGGGGGGGTGGGGTAGGATGAATAGGCAGAGCAGAGGATTTCTAGGGCAGTGAAAGTACTCCGTATGATACTGTAACAATGGATACGTGTCATCACACATTTATTCAAACCCATAGAATATACAACACCAGAAGTGAACCCCAATGTAAACTATGAATTTTGGGTGACTATAATGTGTTAATGAAGGTTCATCAATTCTAAGAAATTTGCCACTCTTATGGGAGATGTTGATGATGGGGGAGGTTAGGTACATGTCAGGGCAGTGGGTATATGGGAAATCTCTGCACCTTCCTCTCAATTTTGCTGTGAACCTAAACTACTCTAAAAGAATCTTAATTTTTTAAAAAAGTAGCCAATGCCTACACTTCTAAAGTTAAAAATCATCACATTGAGATTGAAAAATTTCAATAGATATAGAAAAAATCATTTGAGTGTTTCCAGGACTGTGGTGGACTACATATTTTTAAAAAATTATGTTCCCATGGATCAGATATCAGAAAGTAGCAAAAGTATGTACTTAAAACAAGTTATTGAGCTCAAAAGAAAGTTAGGGACAACTCTAAACAGATAGAAAGATAAAATAAAAAAAAGTATATGAACCTGAAATTGGAAAAAGACTGTTCTTCCTTAATGGAGATGTCAATGCTGGAAACTGAGACACAGGGAGAGAAGAGAGAAGGAGAGACAAGGTATTGTTCTAATAAATGAGGGGGGAAGCTGATACAGAACATCAGGCATAAGAAATTCAAGAAAAACACTTAGTGGAAGGGTGACTAGGGAATAATTTGTCTTCATGTGAGGAGACCCACAAATGAAACTGCCTCTGCCTGTGCCATCAAGAAATACAACTACTACTGATGATGATAATGATGATGATGACGATGATGATGATGATGAAGAAGAAGAAATAATAAAACCAACAATAGCAATAACAATACTAACAACAATAATTGTAGCGTCCCTTAATAATTTCTATCCATGGGACTAAAACATTTGGGTCTGGGATTCAAATTTAAAAAACATTTTATTGCAGGAAGAAAATCACCAGGTGAAGAAATTAAACAGAATTTATTTCAGCTTGGTAATATCATATCAGCTGATACATATTAAAGAAAATACCAATCTTCTTTGGATATAATCATCCTCAATCAAGGTATTCCATGATCCCACAGGTGAAATTCATCTAAGTATGAACTAACTACAAAAAACTGATGAAACAAAACATTAGTAGCAAGTGTTGGCATAAGTATGCCAAAAACAAGGTCAGATTTAAACTCCTAAAATCTTTAGACTTTAGAATTATGAATTGGAGCAAAACACCACTATGACTAAAGAATTGTGAAGCATAAATGATGAATCTACAAAATTATGCAAGCAACAAGACAATATCAAAAATGGCCAGAGAGATTTGAGGAAGAACCAAAATACTCATAGAGTATGTGTCGGGGGGTGGGAGGGTGGGTGGGTGTGTGTGTGTGAAAGCAAAAATTTAATCAACAGGTTAAACATCACTTTAGAGGCAGCTGAAAAGATCATTACTGAATGTATGATCCAGAAAGCATACAGAGAAGTAGAAATAAAGAATATGATTGAGGTTAAGGGACTTGAGGAAAGAAAAAGGAGGTCTACTATATGCCTAATTGGAGTTCTAAAGGAGAGAATGGGGGAGGAGTTATTAGGAGAGACAATGAATATAAATATCCCAGAATTAACGAAAAACATAAATCCAAACATATAGAAAGCACAATGTATATCAAGTGAAATAAATAAGAAATGTCCACTGAGATATATTTATTGGAATTGCAAATACCAAAGAAAAGCGAAGATCTTCAGAGAAATCAGAGAGAAAAATGGAGACAATCTCTAAGGAAGTTACTATAACTATAAAAAGTAGAATTCCTAAGAATACAAATATAAGGCAAAGCTAGTGGAATTATATCTTCAAATTGATGAGTAAAATATATATATATATATACATATATATATATAGTGAGATATATACATATACGATATGGTTATATTTAGCAACTTACAGTTTAATACACAACAAGAATATTATTTTAATGATTATGATGAAATAAATACATTTTTATCAACATTAGGAAGCAAAAGATAAAAAGGAAAGAAAAAGTGGAAAAAATGAAATATAAGAAAATATAAGAGAAGAGGTGAGAATAAAGGATGGAAAAATTAAAATAAGAAATTACAAACCAAAATATAACTGGCATAGTTATATTGAAAAAAAAGGACTAAGAAAAAAATGGAAAACATCATTAGGGATATACAAGATCATCGTATATGAGAAATTCAAATTCTCCAGGCTGATTTAGCAACTCAAAACACACATGTACTAACAGTGTAGACTTAAAATATATCAAGCAAAAATTAAGAGAAACAAAAGGAGAAATAGTCAAATTCATCACCATATTGGGAAATGTCAAAACATCTATCTTTTATAAAGGCCAAAAGTCAGTAATGGTATAGAAAATTTAAAAAATGTAAGTCATATTTAATGGTAATTTAGAGAACCCATATGTGACAATCACAGGATATTTTTGTCAGGAATGTTTGTTTTGTTTAAAATGTTTTGTTGAAATTTTAAAAACTTGTCATAAATAAATCCTTAAAAAAAATCTTAATACACTTCTAAGAAGTGATATCATGCAGATAAGTTTTTGACTGCAATTCAATTGTCAGAATTTTTTTAAAGATAACTTTTAAAATACTACATACTTTATAAAAATCACACTTTAAATATCTTAAATTTATAAATAAATTCATAAATAAAATGACTGAAGAAATAAATAAAATTGTATATAAACCAGTGTACATGCCAAAGGAAGAGTAGATAATAAAATAAACTAATAGACTATATTAAGAAATTAGTAAAATTGTAATAAATGCAAAGTTAAAAAAGAGTGATAAAACAAGGACAAATATACGTAAAATAGAAAATAAAGATACAAAAATAATTCAATGAAACACAAAAAACATTGATGCCCAATATTTCATGTTGAGGAAGACACAAATCACCCAATCTGCTAAGAAACCTTGGATCCTATCTTCATCCATCGTATACCCAGAGTCTGACTACTTCTCAGCCCAGTCTGGTCCAACCTGCCATCCCAGCTCCTCTGCAATGACTGCAATGGCCCCCTAACTGTAGCAGCTTGCTTCTTCTTCCTTTTCCCCATGTAGTGTATTCTCAGCACCACACTCAGAGTGTTGCCTTTAAAAGAGTATGTTGTGTAATTCCTTTGTGCAGAATTCCTCACCTCCATTTCACTCAGATAAGGGCCCCCCCCCCCCACTTTCAGTGGCCCACAGGATGCTATGTGAGGTGTTTGTTAACTCTTGGTCCTCATCTCCTGCTACTCTGCCCCTTATTCCCTTGCTCACTCCCTACCAGCTGTTTCTGGAACATTCCAGACATTCTCTAATTTAGGGACCTTTGTTCCAGGTAGTCCTTCTTCCTGAAACTTCTTCCAGATGCCATTTGGCTACATTCCTCCATTAATTCAAGCTAAAATACCTCCACTTCAAGGATGTTGACAATGACCACACTAGTTACTATTTGAAGCTTTCCACAACTTCCAACCTCCCTATGTGTTCTAGCTTTTCTTTTTCCTACAGCACTTATTAATTCTAACATATTATAATATACACCAGTAGTAAGTTTATGGCCTGGCTCCCACCAGAATGTATATTCTAAGAGTCAGAATATCTAGTTGGATTTTAATAATGAAAAAGTCCTGCTTTATGTAATTTACCGGAGACACACCTAAGACACAAGGATTCGAGAAATCAAAAGAATCATAAGAGTTTATTTTTCCTGATATTTATTGCAGGTTTATTTATTATCAAATGATCATAAACAACTGAAAACAACCAATAAGGGACTAGTTAAATAAATTACAGCTCTTCCATACAATGGGAAATCATGTCTTCATTAGACAGGATCGAGCAGCTCTAATTATAGTATATGAAATATTATCAAGATATATTGGTACAAAAATAAATATGTAAATAAATAAAGCAAAGTGCAGCGTGTATATATAGTATGCTACAATTCCATGTGTGTAAACACATGATTTATTTCCAGAAGCATATGATCTATTTCTGAAGGGAAACACATGTACCTTGTAACACTGGTGGTCTTCAGAGTGAGTAGACTATGTAGCTGGGGGATGGGTAGGAAGGGAGACTGCCCTTCCAAAATTGTGTGCCCCATGAATATAACTGCTATAAAACAATTAATTGGATATACCTACTAAAATATGCAACTAAACTGGGGCAGAAGTCTCTTGCTTTTAAATTTAAGTATATATTAAGTGGATAAATATACAAGAAGCTAAAATAGAAGGCAAATGATCTGATTATGCTCTCTTTCCCAGAAAAATAGTACTTTTAATACTTGTAAGAGAAATGGCTATCCTGATTGTCTCCAGAGCATCCTACATATTCCCTCGGACCACATTCCCATCCCTCCTAGAGACGTACTATGACTTATGAATGTTTTCTCTCCTGAAGATAAACAAGTGACTTTCTTCTACCTCTGTCTGCTTCAGAGAAATAAATGTGCACATGTGCATGCCCACACACACAATTTTAACCTTAGTCAGCACTTTCCTGTTATACTGCTTATTTTTCTCAGTTGTGTGCTTCATGTTTCATGGACACATTTACAATCAAATATACCACTAGGCTTTGATAGGTGTTTTTCTCTTGCTCAACCTGGCACACAGCCATCAGCATCCAAGATCATCTTGTGAAGTTGCCGTCCTCATGCAAAGCCCTATGTAAAGTGAGTTTCCAGTCTATGTCCTTGTGTGACACACTGAAAATGTATCGCAGAAGACATACACTGCATAAAACAGACAGAAAGAGTAGATCAGCAGTGAAATAGTGAGCTGACATTAGGGTCAAACAATGTATTTGCTCTGAATACTAAGGGCCAAGTTTATTGTGTCAATGAAAAGCTCGCAGTAAACATACAAAGTTTTTGCTTCTCTTCCATTACAGATAAATCACATATTTATCACTTGTTCAACTCGATCACTTAGGCCTTGTAAGGCAATATTTAATTTCAATACAGTCATCTTCACGAGCCTAATCACAATCCTCCTGTTATTTCTGAAATGCAGAAAAGACCCCTTGAGGATTTCCACAGGGGCCAGATATCCTGGAGAACTTCCCTGAATTTCAGAACTCCTGCTTTACACATGTGTTTTTGTTAAGGCCCTACATGTTGCTTTCCAAGGGGGCAGACGGGCATTATATGCATTCCCTCTACAGTGTGAATGCGAAACAGAAGAGCAACAGGCAGGCCATCAGGAAACCAGAGTTCTTATAATAGGATCCCAACACTTGAACGGTCAGATATTTTGAGAAAATATTTTAAGAACCCCTTATGGGAAAGTAGTCAGCTTCATCATTTCTAAGACTCTAAGTTCTAAAATTAAGTGAACGTCCATGTGGACATTTGTATATGAAGATGATTTAGTTGGTCCGTAGGGGAGTATATTTGTTTATCAGGCTGAGATAACACAGTACCACAAACTAAGCGGCTTTGAAACAATAGGAATTTATTCTCTCACAGTTCTGGTGGTTAGAATTCTGAAATCAAGGTGTTGGCAGGGTCTGCTCTCTCTGAAGGCTCCGGGTGAAATTCTGCCCCATGCCTTTCTCCTGGGTTCCGGTGTTGCCTGCAATCCTTGCTGTTCCTTGCCTAGTAGATGCATCACTCTGATCTCTGCCTCCATCAGCACATGGTGTTCTCCCTCTGCCTGTCTCTGTGTTGCTACAACTATTCTTATAAGGACAGCAGTCCTATCGGATTAAACCCACCCTACTCAGTATCCTATTCTTAACTCACACCTTAATTACAACCAACTAGGTCACATTTTCACAAGTACTGGAGACAAGGACTTCTACATATTTTGGGGGGAACATAATTCAACCAATAGCAGTAGCACAGAGGATATTGCATACTTCCCCATATGTACCTTTAAAATCAGATACTCAGTTTACCAATCTAATATGTGGAGAAACTGAAATACAGACAATTAGAACTTAGAAACCTAAAAATCCCATAGTCATGAAGAATATCTCAAAGGACATTATCTGTCATGCCTCTGCATTTTATAAGAAAAATGTGCCTCTCTAAAATATTGCTTCTTCAGGAAAATATATTGAAATTGAAACATAAAAATAAAGAAGATCCCACATCAGATATTATTGCAGGAAATTCAAAATCTGCCACACTCATAAATATCTAAGGAAACAATTGACTTTCTTTAACAAAATTACAAATCCGGTAAAGTTTAGATGATACAATTGTAAAGAACGTTTTATAGTTCCTGATAAGGTAATATAGTGCTACTGGAAAGAATTCACTAAGGAAAATGAGATTTACATAAACAAATGTTCACTTATTTATGCAAAGTAGTATTATAATAATGTTAATTCTTGTATATATTAGGATCTAATAAATAACTGTTAAATTAATCCATTCCCTTGTTTTCAATAGTGGATGGAATGTCTGGTTGATGTGTGTTCAGAGATGTCCTTGTTAAACCATAAACAGAATGTTACAAATGTTTTCCTAATGGTCTTTCTGCTTCTTGCACAGGGATCTCTATGAATACAAGAAAGGTCAGGCTGGGAGAGGTGGTTAAGAAGGAAAACTGTGTCGGTGTAATGGTAAATGAGGCTCAATGTAATGTGCTACTTTGTCATCTGGTAAAATCTAGAAGCCTCAAATGGCCTAACCTCAAATTTTGCCCCCCTCCCAACTCTGCTCCCATGGATAAGGTCCCCTAGCCAAACCACCCTCCTACCTAACAGAGGAGGCAGAATGCCTGCTTCTTCCTGAGGAATGGGTTTCAGTTCCTTGGCAGCCTACAGAATTATTGGAACAAGCTAATCACATCCTCCTCTAGGAACCAGAGGTGGATTCACCCTCTTGATACTACAAAGCCTGCCTCCTACAACCCCTGGTTGTTCCTCCCATAACGCTATGTAGTCCTGCATGACATGCAATGTCCTCCTCCCCAGGCTGTGAATGCACATGACTAATGAAACTGCTGTTGATCACATCTGTCCAATGTCAGGTGTCAAGCGTTTAGCCATCCACATAACTCTAGAGCAGGAATGCCTCCTTCACCAAACGGGTGAATAGGAGGCAATTAAAACAAACATTTAGTTAAATGACCACATAAACAAGGAATTCCTAGAGGCTCACAAAAGTATTTAGCATCTGACTGGATAAGGAGTTCGATCTCCTGGGGCAGGAATAAGCAGCAGCTACCTGTGCATGCCCATCTTCTTACAAGCCATGTATTATACCAGGATATAAACATTACTTTATCAACTAACGTACCAAAAGGGAGCTAAATGGTCTACCTGTTTATAATTGTTTGGAAATAAAGAGTATTCTGGTTAAAGAGACGGAGTTAATTAAAGTATGGATTTAAACTTAGAAGCCTTGAAAGAAAGAGATTTATTTATTTTAGCCAAAGTTGTCATATTTACTTGTCTATAAACCACTTTTTTTGAGGAAAATCTAGTAACATTTAAGAGCATCTAGTCTTTTGCAGAACACGTTTTAGGAACACTATTTACACTTTTGGCTTCTATTTACACCTCTACAATCCATCATTCACGCAGCAAACAGTCATCTATCTAAAAAGCTAATATGACCATGTCATGCCCCTGCTTGAATCCCTTTGGTGGCCTTCCATCCCCTAAAAAGGTATAACCTCCTAAATATCACATACACAGCCTTGAGTGACTGGCTCCCATTCCACTTCCTCAGTCCCACCTCTAATTACGGATAGTGGCTTGTAAGCATGTTTACAGCCCGAGAGGAAGTGCCGGGAGGAAGTACATAAGAGAGGGGACAAATAAGAGAGAAAGATTCTATAGAAGGTTGGAAGAGGGCTCAAGGTTTTAAATGGGAAGAGATGTAGCTCACACTCTGATCTTGATATAACGGAGGTAAGATATGAGATGAAAGAAATAAGATTAAATGTAGGGAGTATAAAAGAAGCAAGATTATTACTGAAGGCCCTAATATTCTCCCTGAAGTAGGAAGAAAGGTCATCTGCTGAGGCCGAAGGGAGCAGGGATTGAGTTGGTGTTTTGAAGAGCAAGGCAAAAATTTGGGATAGTTGTTCACGCGAATAGGAGGTGGATCTTACCAAGGGCTCAGGAAGGACCAATCTGAGGCAAGAATTTGATCTGTAGGGAGAAGTGTGTCAGCTAAACAGAACTCAATCACCTAGGGGCTGAACTATCAGAGCAGAGAATGAGAATCGTTTTATTTCTCCAAAGTTATAGTTTAACTGGACTATGCAGTAAAAAGTGGTTTCCAAGGCAATTGACAAAAACATAGTTCAGATCACAGAAGAAATGGAATCATGGATCTGTGTGGGTGAACAAAAGGAAAGAGAAGGATATGACTTGGAGATAAAGCCCCTAATGAGCAAAAACCTCCATAAAGTCAAATATCATATGGAGACAGGAAATGTTGGGAAGCTTATGCTAATATAATGGACTTTTAACACTTCCCATTTCTGAGGTTATAGTATTTCTAAAGGACAAAAAGTTCTAGCCAATCTCTCTTAATGTCTCCTACAATTATGGCAACACTTGGACTAAACAGAGAAATTATGAAATTGTCCCCAAATCTTCCGTGAATGTGGGTAATGTATCATTTAAGATACTTCGATTTCAAGAGACAGAAAAACCTATGAAATCTGGAGAATTTATTGGCTCATGCATCTGAAAAATTTTGTGATAGTGCTGGCTTCATGGATTTAAGGGCTCAAATAATATTATAAAGATTAGATTTCTCTATCATTGAGTTCTGCTTTGCTATTCTTCGCATGTTGACTTAGATCAATTTCCATGTGGCAGCAAAAAGTCTATAGCATCTCCAACTACAGATGATATCATATGCAAGTCTGGCAGGACAAGTGCCTCAAATGGAAGCCCTAGAGTCAGCTGTAACTGTACCTAACCCTGAAACACACACTGTGTCCAAAGGTTTCAGGCACTAATTGGCTCGAGCTGGACCACACACTTTGCTCCTGGAAAAGGATGAAACCTCATTCAAACCAGAAGGGTTGAGACTGGGGAAGGCATGGATTCCCCAAATGGAAATCAGAGTCTGTTAAAGGAACTAAGATGAAAATGCTAAGGAAAAAAATTTCCCAATCTAAAAGCACTCTAAAGTCCCTAAACTCAAAAACGACGTGATACAAGCCCAAGATATGACACAGAACAATTTAAGCAGCTATGTTGCTCTCGTGTAATAAGAATTTCCAACTCCCTAACCCTCCGTATAACCTCAACTCAGCCAAATTCATGTTTTATATTCTGTCACTTTCAAAATCCCACGATGGTACAAATTTCCATTTCTGTTAAAATTAGTTGCAAGCAAGAGAAAACAACACTAAATAATTTAAGCAAACAGCAAATAAACTGAAAGTAAATATTAGAAATCAATCAATTTTTTGGAAGCCTGAAGAATTAGTCTCAAAAAAAGGACATGGATAACAGCAATTCTGGATGTTGGATACCAAGAACTCATCTTCACTCTCATCATGGAAATGCAGGATTGAATGAGCTGTAATCTGTTTCAATATTTTGTGCAACTCTGTTCAAGATTCAAATCCTGGGAAAAAGCATCTTACGGGCCTAGCTCGGGTGATGCTGATCTTGGCTAGAGGAGAGGCGGACATGTTAATTAGAAATCACGTTAGAATGATCCAAAGGTTAAGAAGTGAGAAATGTTATATGTACCAGGATACCAAAAACAAATGGCCACCATAGGTAGTAATGCAAAAGCCCGTGGATGAGAAACACAAGAGTACACTGGTAATAATTTTACAATATCTAAGTGTATCAAATCAACATGTTGTACACCTTAAACTTACACAATGTTCTATCTCAAAAAAAATAAAAATAAAAACTCAATATGAAAAATAAACTCATGGCAGTGGTGGGGAAGCATAGAGAATGGTAAAGCCAGAGAGAGTATAAGCTCCAAAGGAGAATGGGTACAACCACAAAAGAATAATGAAAGCTCACAATCATTTATTATTGCTGACAGTTATTAGTGAAGAACCTGAAGAATGCAAAGGGAAGCCAGGGCAGCGGCTGTTTAAAAAGAATAGTGATCACTGTGATGGACTCCAGAGGGCAGTGACATCTATGTGAGAGAGCTGGGGTCTCTCTAGGAAATGGATGTGGAAAGAGAACTCTTTGGTAGAATGAAAATGATCAAAGTTTCACATAATGGACCAGATTGAGGTTTGGTTTTCTGGCAGTCAGGACAAGCTCCAGTGAAAAAGAGAAAAATTGCAAGACATCGTTCAGTCAACCAATGTCATGAGATGCATAATTGTTCCTGTCGTAGCACATTGGTACATTTAAAAGAAATATATGATACGGTCCCTGATTTCAGATCTATGTGCTCTAGCATTTCATCACTGTTCTGCAATAATGAAAATATTCTGTAATCTGTGCTGTCCAATTTGGTAGCCATTAGCCACATTTGTCTATTGAGCACTTGAAATGTGGTTACTGTGACAAAGGAATTGAATTTTGAATTGTACTTTATTATAATTATTTGATTTGTTTAAATATAAACAGCCATGTGTGACTAGAGGCTACAGTAAAAGACAGCACAGCTCTGGATTATGTTATATGAAATAAACGGTGAGACTTACAAGATAAAATAGCATTAACTCGTATGACGTAAAAGTCTCCAAATTTTGTAAATGGAAATTTAAAACAGTCTTTGGATTTATACTTGTATGAATAAGAATTCAAAAATGAGTGTTAAATTCATCAAAATTCCCAAAGGTGGCTTGATAAAAAGCTGAACTTAAGTAATCTTTTTATTACACTTTTTCATCTTAGAATGCAGCTAGTGTAGCAGTAGTGTGGGGGCATTCACAGGAGAGAAGACAAGGTTCAGATAATCATGGAGAAAAATTTCCAGAATCGGGGACATTCACAGCTCTGAAGATGATGACAGGTGGTGCATATCCAAACAGTAGGCTGTTCCAGGGACACCTCAAAGAACTCCTCCACCAACAACGTCGAACTATCACGGGGTTGTTCTCCAAGTGTCCTGTGAAAACTACTTCTCTACTACAAAAGTAACAGGATTTCTAGTAGTCTTCTTATTCCCTCTACCTGTCAGATACTATTCCTACTGATTTAGTTAACAAGAGGTTCAATCAGACAAATCTGAAATTGCACACCCACTGACTTAGATGATTTGGATAAAACTGCTTCATAGGTGACTGCCTTTTTTTCTCTAAAACCAGTCCTAGAGAGGTCACCAGATGAATTGGACAAATATACCAAGGCTGTAAAGAAAGAATTTCTTCTTCGTATTTCATTTCTCCTTTTAACCAAGTGGAAGTAAAACCCAGTCATTTTTTTTTTTTTTTGAGACATTTTCCTATGTACCAGCCCTTTCATTAAACGATACACATTTATAAACTCATGTAATCCTCTATGCAACAGAATGAGGGAGGCTCCATTATCATGCTCACTCTAGAGAAAAGAGAACTAGTGTGCTGAGTGGTTAAGTAACCTGTCCAAAGTGAAGAACTTGATGCGGTAGCACCAGGACTCCAACGGGGCAGTCTGGGTCTAGAGCCTTTGCCTTTAAATTTCCCATCATACTGCTTCTCTCAGCTCACACATACACTTGCACAATCACACATACACACACAACAACGACAACAATGAGAGCACCTAAAACTGATTTTGGAGAATGAAGAGACACACACTATTGTTACCACATGCTCTCCATGACCAGTTCAACCGACCCTGTCTCTTATCAACAGAGTGATTAAGAACTGTCTTTCAGAAAACGTGCAAGGTCCTA
This sequence comes from Equus quagga, assembly GCF_021613505.1. NCBI lineage: Eukaryota > Metazoa > Chordata > Mammalia > Perissodactyla > Equidae > Equus > Equus quagga. The sequence goes on from NC_060275.1 coordinate 7,899,325, forward strand.
TAGCCAGAGCATGCACAAAAGAGGAAATCTTGACCTGAAATGACTGCGGAACCAAAGATCCTCCTCTCCACAGGACCAACGGCCAGGGACATGACTGGAACTTGAAAGTCAGACTTTTATCAGAAGCAAGGCATCCCTCATTCAGGAAGATCTGGTGTTGAGTTACCGTGGACATTTAATTGGAACTATGCAATAGGCAGTTGACGTGTTTGCTTCATTCGTACAGCTTCTAGAATGGGCAATTTTATGCTGATTTACATATTTCTTTGTTTGATGCTGATTCTCCTACTATATGTAAACTCCTTAAGGCAAACATGTAATACGTGCTTAATAAATAGATTTTTGTGGAATACATGATTCAAGTTGTGGAGAAATTTTTTTTATTGAGGATTTGCTACAGAAAGAATGCTTACATCCCCGTGAAATTCATATGTTGAAACCCAATCTCCAATGTGATGGTGTTTGGAGGCAGGGCCTTAGGATGGTGATTAGGTCGTGAGGGTGGAGCCCTCATGAGTAGGACTAGTGCCTTCAGAAGAGAAACCCCGGGAAGCTCCTTTATCTCTTTTGTCATATGAGGTTATAGGGAGAAGACAGCCATTTGTAAACCAAGAAAAGGTCCTCACCAGATACCAAATCAGCCATCACCTTGTTCTAAGATTTCCCAGCCTCCAGAACTGGGAGAAATAAATTCTGTTGTTCATAGATCATTCAATCTATGGTATTTTTCTTATAGCAAGCAGCCCAAGCTGACTAAGACAGTAGGAAAATGTATAGTTTTTAATAAAAGATGATTCCTTTCTCTCCTAGAGAGAGCGAGCAGAAAGTTGAACACCTTATCCCTTTCACAGACTAGGATGGGTTGAGGTTGGTGTGCAGTGTTAATGACAGTTACCTTTGTCTCACCCCTGTTCTAAGAAAATGACTCTTCAGAATTCTCAATGGAGACCCCAAGGGCATTCGTCTCTTCACCACTGGGGGCTGCAGGAAATGCACTGAGATTTACAGATCTCTTCAGACTTGGCTCTGAGCTTCTTTAGAATTTGACAAAGGCCCAAGATAGAGACAGGCTGAGTGTGTGATGTTGCTCAAGCCTCCAGTTTATAAGACACCCAGTCTATGACATTTTGTTATAACAGCCTGAATGGACTAAGACAGGAGTTAAATAGTATGATAAAATCCAGTAATCTTGCTGCAGTGTTTAGTTGGGGGTGGTCGCAGTGTTGTCGGCTACATCTCCTCTGTCCTTTGTTGCAACTCACAGTGAGGAATAGCTCAGGTAGCACCACAAACACAACATGTAGAGCCATACACCTTTCCCAGACCAGAAGATGGGGAGCCGGGGGTCAAAATATTGTTCAGAAGAGAGAAAATACCATAAAAATTTCTTCTATCACTTCACATCCTCCATAATTCTCTCTCCATTCTGGACCTATGGGCTCCATCTCCTAGGAGGAATCTAGCAGGAGACTCTAGAAATCTGATACAGTAGGGTCCAAAAGAAAGAGATATATCATTTATACCATGGCTGGGGCTCACCAAGCTAAGAAAGGACATGATGATTTGGGATAGGAGACACTAATGGAGTGAGTACTTGGCAGGAGAACCCGCTGCCTTTCTTTCCAGAATCTAGGTATGGAAGTGGGTGATTTAAGGGGCGGAAATATTTACACAGGTGGCAAATGCCAATCCATTCCAAATATGACAGATTAATATTATCTAGCTACAACAGTCATATATAGGCAAATTCCTTGATGCTTTGAATTCCTGGGATGACTCCTTCACACCCTGAAATTTTTCAACAGCAAAAAATGATGAAAACATCTATGTTTCTATTCTGTCTATATGTGCCATGCCTGCATAAATAAGACAATGAAAAGTCCACTAAAATGTTTGCAGAGCATCTGTTGAAATCAAAATGCACACCAAATGGGTCTGGCAACTAATTAACACAGGTTACACACTTAATATATCTTAAACAATTATCACATCATTTAGTAAGAAAATACTTTAGAGTCTACAGAAAACTTCCAGTATTTTCAAAAAGCCGTCTACTAACTATCTTTAAACTATTTTTCATACTTCTTCAAGGTACTACTTATAAGGACACCAGTCATATTGGAATAAAGACCCACCCTACTCCAGTATGACCTCATTTTAACCTAATTAACTACAACTGCAACAATGCTAATTCCAGATAAGGTCACATTCTGAGGTACTGGGAGTTAGGACTTCTACTTATCTTTTGGGGAACGCAATTCAACCTGTAGCAGGCACCTTACTAGAATATTATTTGATCTGCATAATAGACACAATTTTAGATTTTGATGAGAAGAAACCTGACTTGATCTACCATAGCAAATAATCATAGCCTTTTATCCCCTGAGTTCACAGATCCAAACTGTTTGATTTAAGGGGATGTGTCACCCCTTTGGAAAAGATATGGCAACACTGACATGAATACACCCTAAATCTTTCTCCACCCTTTCCCCCAAGAGATCTGCCATCACATGCTAGGGTAACTAATGCACTAAGGAACAAAACTGGCTCAATCTGCCTTACTGGAAATTCGTTCTGAGTTGATGTTAATAAACAGCGACCCCAAATGCCACATTGGTCTAGTCAAAATGGAGGTTTGTGGATACCAGATTATAAGTGGAATTTTGACACATCAGGGCTGCAACCCATGTGGTTATTTCCCAAGTTCCTGAATTTACAAAGAAAATGGACATATTCAGCAACTGGCAGAATTCCCACACTAATGTCCTGGCTTATGAAATGAAGGCTACAGTAGAAAGAACCAGGTGAGAGAGGAGCTTCCTTTCCCTTCAAGGATAGCAAACCAAGGGCAATATGGTGTCTCTGGAGGAATTGGGAAGATTAGTTTCACCACCAAAGACTTCAAAGATGGTGGTGATTCTTATCACGTCCCAATTTAACTCAGCCATTGGATTTATGCAATTCATTTATATCATTTTTCTCCCTTTTCTTGTTGTAATATCTCTTTGCTTTCCACCACCCTAGTGACTTCAGAAGCTGCTTCAACTTCATGTTCTCTTCCTAGATCCTGAAGTCATTCTCCATTTTTAACTCTCTAATGATCCTTTTTTTCACAATATCTTTTACCTTCTCAAAGTCAATTAGTGCTACTTCCACCCATCCCAGTTACAATCTGAACTTCATCATCACTCAAAACTAAGTCGTATCTGGATCTCTAACTCTGGTAGTCCCTTTTTGATCACAGTCTTCCTATCTCTTTGCTTCCAGTTCTCAGTGAACACATTAGTTATCTACTTTCTAGTACTAGCATTCACTGATTATTTCTAAATCTTTGCATGGTTCGTAATTTTAACATACAGTCCCTGCTACTTGGAATTTTTAAATCACTGTGTCTTCCATTATTATCGCTCTATTATTCTCCAATTCTAAGTAAGCCGTAGTAAAGTTTTTCCTTTATTTCTCAAAAGTAATAAATTTTGATGATTGGGACCATTATAAGTTTATGTAATCATACCTTAGGTAGACTCTCACTGACACCTGGAAATTCACTTATCCAGACTTTATGGGTATCCTGATGCATTTTCATAATAACTGTTTTAAACTTTCTCCTGTTTTTTAAAGCTCATAAATCTCCATTTTCGTCTCAAAGAAAACGTCTCTATTTTTTATTTAAAAATGTTTTATCTTCACATTTCTTTCTTATCATTTGACTATTAGAAAACATGGCAAAATGCTTGAAAGGGGGAACAGCCGTGTCTCCATTAACCTAATTATTCCAAAAGTAAATAATAACCTGACATTCAAATTCAACACCCTTTACCTATTCCTAATCTCTTTTAAACAACTGCAGCATGCCACTTTTTACTAAATTCTTTTTCCTATTCTATTCTTCTTGTGTCCAAGTGTATACATCCAATCAGGAAAATACAACCTCACTAGGTATTTTACATAGAGGAGATCGAATGCAGGGAACTCATTATACAGTTGTGGGAAGGCTGACAGCGAAAAATAGACTGTGGAGGTAACAAAGAAGTAATAACAGAAAGAAGAGGTAACTACTACTATAGCAGGAGAGATAAGAAGTGATGAGGGGGAGCTACCAGAATCCAGGAGCTCAGAGTGGAGGCCCCGAGAGGCAGGTGCTTAGATTTTTAAAAGTCCATGTAGCTGGTGTCCATGCTGCTACCTTATGGTTGGTGTTCAGAATGCTAAAAGAAGCTGGGGGTAGGGTTAACTCTGTCGCTGCTAGAGTAACGCTGACAGCAACTGGAAAAATGGGAAGTCCCTCTTCTCCTTCTCCCACTTTTCAGTCTTCTCTGGTGTCTTGCATTAACAGAACCTAACCGCACAACGCTTGTCAAGTGAATTTAGGAAATATCACTTGCTGAGTCCCAGCTTCATCATTACGAAGTTGAGCACAGAACCATGGGCTTGGAGCAAAGAGACAACAGGTGAATTCGTGGCACACCATGGTGAGAAAGCTTCTTTACGCCAGGCTGGAACAAAGCACTGTCCAAGAGAGAAAGCACAGGTTTTAGAATCAGCTCAACATGGAATTAAAATTCAGCTTCACCTTTCCTCACTAAACAACAAACTTCCAATTCTCAGTTCCTACTTCTATAAAATGAGAATTAGAATGCATTATTTAGAGAGATTTTGAAGGGTTAAATTAAGTAAGGAACTGCATACTGAATGTGTATGAGAAGCCAACAACTAGTAGGCACTCAACATGTGTCTGTGGCTTCACTCCTTGTTCTACTCCATGCATCTACTTTTCCTGTTCACTCTTATTCCAATTGCTATTTCTATGTCTTCTCCATTGAATAATCTTTGTACTGCTTGTACTCCCAATGTCCTGTCCCTGGACCTATTCTTTACTCCTTCTACATTCCTTCCCCTGTAATTAATTTAATCAAGTTTTAAATCTTACTGCTGTGTGAATGCATCCCAGTTCTGAACATACAATTCAGACTCTCTCCTGGGTTCCAGACACATATATCCAATTACTCACTGAATTGCACCATCTGATCATCTGTAGATACCGTAAACTCAGTATTTTACAGTGGAACTCAACTCTTTCCACGAAAGCTCAATTCCTTTCCCCACCCAAACCAAAACACACACATACACAGATACAGCATTACTCAATCCGTATTTTCTTGCTGGGCTAATGCTACTACAAAATACTCAAGGCAAAAGACCTAGGAGAAATCTCTCAAGTATTCTTCCTCCACTCCATTTAGCCAACTTTGTCCCATCAACATTGATTGTCTCAACTTACTTATCTGAAACTTGACCACTAAATTATCATCTAACTAATATTCCAAACATGTCTTTTACTTCTTCTACCCATCCTACACACTATTAACTTAAGGAGCATTACTGTAATGTTAATAGCATTAACATTTTTATTTCTGCCTAATGAATTAGAGCTAAATATCCACCCTGACACTAAGGGCCATTTGTAATACACATCTACTCCAACATTTTAGCATTCCCTTTCTCTATCCTTAAAGTTCTGCTCAAAAAAAAAAACCTAGTCATTGGGGCTGGCCCCGTGGCCGAGTGGTTAAGCTCATGCGCTCCGCTGTAAGCGGCCCAGTGTTTCGTCAGTTCGAATCCTGGGTGCGGACATGGCACTACTCATCAAGCCATGCTGAGGCAGCGTCCCACATGCCACAACTAGAAGGACCCACAATGAAGAATATACAACTATGTACCGAGGGGCTTTGGGGAGAAAAAGGAAAAAAAATAAATCTTTAAAACCTAGTCATTCTATCTTGAGTATATTCCTTCCATAGTCTACTCACTCCCATTTTTCTTCCTTGTTAGTTGCATCTCAAATAATGCCTGTTACATGAAACTCTCTTGGATAATACTGCTTCTTCCCGTGGTCTACATAATACTAGTCACATTTCTCTTAGGACCCTTCCTGTATTTTATTTTAGCACACAGTAATTGGAAAACAGAAAATAAAAGTTGAGGAATACCTTTATTGACAATACAAAAAAAAAAACACATATACATCTTTGAACAATACTATTTACTTTTCGGAATAGGAGATGTGATTCTGTAAAAGGATTTTATGTACAGATTTAGAGGCACAAAGAATGAGTGTACTAATGAGAGTAAAGCAAAATATTAGGGTCTTTCCTGAAATTTCTACTTCCTGGGATTAAATAATGATTCTTAGGGCCAAGGGTTGGGTTTAAATTTATACAATTTAAGATCTGAGAGAAGAGAGCCTGATTGCCAATCTGTCTACATTCAAAGAGTCACTCTGGGAGTGAGTGCTATTCAACCAGGGAAATGCGCTGCCTGATGCTTCCACCTGGAATGAGGTCTCTCTTGCTCTGGACCAGGGCCACGGCTACTGGATTGAAGAGGAATGACAGAGACAAAATTGTTCTTTACGTGTTGTTTGTTCTTGTTTTATCCCATCTACTAAACAGTAGAAATGAAAAGTTCATGGGTATAATTCTACAATTTATAGCAAGACTCTTACCCAAAGTAGGTGATTGATGTTTGTTGAAATAAACCATTAAATTTTCTCATTTTGAAAAATAGAAATTTGACTAATTATCTTGGACAAGCTCTAACTGACACATCCAAAATACTATCTTTTTGGCAGAATTCTTCCTCATCAATCTTTCATCAAAAAGGACTTACTAAGGGGGCTGGCCCAGTGGTGTAGTGGTTAAGTTTGTGCACTCTGCTTTGGCAGCCCAGGATTTGTGGGTTCAAATCCCAGACATGGACCTACACACTGCTCATCACGCCATGTGGTGGCGGTGTCGCACAAGCAAAATGGAGGAAGACTGCCACAGATGTCAGCTCAGGGACAGTCTACCTCACCAAAAAAAGAAAAAAAAAAAAAATAGTAGTTACTAAGGCAGCCTCTGCTGTGGTTTTGAACTTTGATGCCTGAACAAGAATCCAGGACTGCTGTCTATGAAGCTGCTGCCACCAATGACTCCAACACATATAGGAGTCTCCCTTCCTCTTACCTTCCAATATCCTGCTTGCCTCCCACTGGCAGAATCTCCCCTTCATTCCTCCAGTCCTTCTAATAACATTATAATTAACGCCTGTATTAAAGTTTCCTTGTCTGGAAAAGAAAAAGTAGGTGCTAAGCATATACAATCTCATGTGTCTGAAATAGCCTCAATTTGTTTGTAAGGCACAACTTATTGGTGGATTCCTGTTTGATTGTCCATAGGTAAAATGGAATTGAGATTGTCAAGAAGGGGCTTTGGAATAAAGAAACCTGCTGAAATCTCTCTTCAACATCTCTGATATGATTAACAAAAGAAGTCTCTGGTTTTTTTTTCCTTTTCACATTTCTCTGAGGTGGCTACGTCTGATTAGAAGAGACCCCAGTGAGAACAGTTAGGAATTCCACAGGACTCATCTCCCTAGAAGAGTCTGACAGTGATGTGATTGACTAAATGGACTTTGAAACAAGCTACTTAGAGAGTAATAACAGAAATTTTGAGTGTAAAGTTGAATGGCAGCCAGGTCCCCTATGGGATATTGTGGCCAGGGACATTCTATTATTCTCCAGGCCATATTACTTTGGATAAAAAAAGGTGTATCAGTGATTTATTAAAATCAACGCCACCATATTACTCTAGGGAAAAAAATGTATCAGGAAATTATTAATATTGGGTGCCTTCCCTCCCTCTCTTATCAAGCAGCAGTCGCATTTCAATTGTAGGATCTGTGTTTCACTTTCTCTGTTTTTGCCTTCATATTTTCTTTCTCTGTCTTAGGAAGCTAAAGATGGTTGTTCTTAATGCCTTCACTGCTGGCTTTACCTCCTCAAGCACTGCGTATGGTGGCCACCAGGGAGATTATTTGATGGGATAAGCAAGACCACGTTCTAGAGTAACGAAACAACTTGAAAATTTCTATTTATGTCTTCTTAAAATCATATTCTTTGAAAATTTCCACTTTTAATATAGCTTCCACTGTTACTATATTAACACAGTAGAATAGGTATATAATGGACAAAAACCCATATAAAACATGATATATATGCATATGTATATATATATATATATGTATATATATAAAACACATAAAACATATCTCTAAATATCTGTAACTTTTCACCAATGGAGTGTCATCAAAACTTGTGGACCCTACAGTTCTTACAAGCCACATAGGGACAGTCCTTGGTATAGAAGAAAAAGGGAAAACCAAGAGTGGCCATCAATGCCATCAGGAGGACTGTCTCTTAAACAGCCATGTTATTTTAAAGGTTTAGAGGACATAAGCTATCAGTAACCTAATTCCAGACTTTTCTGACCAACACCGGGTGACTGATGAACTGGTTCCTGAGTCTCGAAGTATTCATGATTGCAGTTATCCTCTCAGAGAAGTGCCATGCTACCTTTTTATAATGACAGCTCTGCTAAAAGAAAAATACACATCTCAAACCATACCATTAGTTCTCCTCTCTGTTCTAGCACCACCAAATTGACCACACATGCCATCTTCAGGCTCAGTTTCTACAAATTTCCAGTCAATTCCTCGCCAGGGCAGATGATGTGGCTACATACCAGCTGGTGGAGTCAACGAGTCGTCTGGCTCTAAGACTGATTTGTGGTGGTCCAGAACCTTCCTGTGCACATACCTGCTTACCACTACAGTCTCTCCCTCAAACCTGATTCTTTTGCCTATTCCTTTGAATTGGACCTCTGCTCCAGTTGTGTAACCCTTATTGTCCTACAGGTGCGGGAGCACTGTCCCAAGGTGCATTGCACTGATTACTCACCTAGCCTTTGCCAGCATCCTTAGATTGATATTTCCTCAATTGTACTATTGGCTGACACCATATTCTAAATGAGCACTGCCTCCACGAAGACTAAGTATATATACTTATATACTTAGTATATATATAGCAATATATAAGTATATACAAAGTATATAAGTATATAGATAAGTATATATAAAGCAACTGCCTAGAAATTTCTACTGTCATTCCGTACTGACATGCCCTGAGCTTCTAACATGTTCAAGATATTCAACTAGGCACTGATAATACAGCATGGAATAAGCCAAATCTGTTCCTGGTGTTACGGAACTTACAAGTAGGAAGAACTCTCTTAAATCAGGCTTCTCACTCCCTCTTTAGCTGCCATAACTCACTTGACCTTAAGTATTCTTTTGTTTATGAAAATAAGTGAACATGGTAAAAATTATAATGGACCAATGTGTATAAGATGAGAAGTTCTTCTTCCTCCAAAACTAGTCACGACCCCAATTCCCAAAAATATTTTTAAGCTCATAGAAATTTCCCATTTATATGTATGTATATATATATAAAAATATAAATATACCTACAAGTCTGAGAAAGCTTTAAAGTCATGTCCACAGAAACTGCTAAGCCCATACACACAAACACACATATACAAAAATAAAAGTACTTTTTGAAATGGAGGGATGGAATATTGAAAGCTAGGAAAAAAGAACACTTTCAAAAATAAAATCTCTCATTGATTCATGAATTCTAGGATAATTTTAATAGTGTGATTTTGTGAAATTAAATGATTTAAATACCATATTAATGTCATTTTCATTTTTAATGCACTTTTTTATTTTAAAAGAGAAATTACATAGAAGATACACTTCAACCTTAGGTTGTGTTTGGTTGGTCTATAAATTTCAAGGCAAAGACAGCATCATTCAATATGACATTCTGGAGTTGCTGCAGGCTTTCTCCTACCTAAATGGAGCATTTTGCAATGCAAGTTGGGGTGCAACCATTAGTTATTTTATGAAAAAAACTGATTTCTGTGGGTAATACACTTTGAGCATAACACATGATGCAGCTTAGCATCCATGAATTTAGAGAATATAACCTAGTAGTATATTGAATACTTATTGAGCGAAGCAGAAAATTCTAATCTTGGTAAGCCACCAGATCTATGGCCTCTCAGTACCCAAAAAGCACTCCCTTGAAAAAGGCCACATGATAAAATTACTTTCAAAATAACATTCTTCAAACTTATGAGGTGGTATTTCACCTACATTATAAAATATATTTTGATTATGATACTAAGTCATCATTTTATACTATAAAGAGACCTAAAATTGGTCTCAGATGTCATCCCTATGATTTTTGGCTGGATCCCTAAACATAGTCTACTTTCTTATCTCTAAAATGTGACTAGTAAATTTGGTATACTTTTAAATTTGTTTATAATAGATATAGGAACACTTTAAATTATGGAAAGCACAGAAAATAACTAAAATGCCAAAAGAATGAGGAAGTGAGAGCAAAATCAAGGCTGAATAACACGTGCAGAACACGAACGAGTATTCCGTTCTTTATTCCTGCAATGGAAAGTTGAAATGAAATTGTTGGCAATTTCCACCATGCACAGGAAATTGGCATTGACTTCCACTGTGTTTACTGATTGGGTGAGCACATAGCGTTCTTGACAATGATAAAAGACATGGCAGTTGAAACATGCCAGGAAATCTTTCTCTTAGCTTTATTCCAAAGAAATGAGTATTGCTGATTTTCTTGGCAATTTCCTCAAAAATCTCACATGGCTATTTTATATAAGAAGAATAAGCACCATTATAAAGAGTGTTTTGCTTCACAGTCAACAACTTTTGGTTAAGATCTGAGTCAGGCTTTGCATAAGTGGAGGGTTAGAAAACGTGAGGAACCAAGAGTGAAATTTCTAGTAAACAACTAAACTTTTATCAAAATAATGATTTTTCTGATAGGCAAATTGATTGTGACCATAAGATCTTCACATACACATATCAGAGTTTTGCATAAAATATTTTTCTCTATCTCCAATGACACATCTATTCATATTTGTGTCCATGAACACAGTCTTAACAACCAATATTATACAGGGAATGTAGGACCCTCAGTATAGGCTACAAGCACTAGTAGGACTCTGAGACTGAGAAATCGACTTATAACTCACTTTCTAAATTGAAACATATTATGAAATTTGAGGAAATTGTGGCTTCATGACATCATCGTGAACCTGTTGAGATTCTTCCCGATTTTATAAGAAACGGCCATAGAGATTTGTTTCAGGTGGGATGGTTGATGTAGCCTTTTACCTATGGTATATGTTTTCTATTGCTGCATAACAAATTACCACAAATTTAGCAGCTTAAAATATCAGTTTCTTGGCTCACAGTTCTATGAGTCAGAAGTCCAGCGCAGCATAGCTGGGTTCCCTGCTCAGGGTTTCACAAGGGTGAAACAAAGGTGTTGGCTAGGCTGAGTTCTCATCGGGATGCTCTCGGGGACATCTGCTCCACACTCATTCTTTATATGCAGAGTTCACCTCCTTGCAATTATAGGGCTTAGGTTTCTGATTCCTTGCCAGCTGCCAGCTGAGGCTGCTTTTAGCTCCCAGAGCCCTATTCCCTACTGTCAGGCCCCTCCGTCGACAAGCCCACAACAGTGTGTCAAATCCTTCTTTTGCTTCCACCTTTGACTTCCATCTTGTGACCAGCCAGAGAAAGCTCTCTGTTTTTAAAGGGCTCATGTGCTTAGGTCAGGCCCAGCTGTGCCATCTTCCTATCTTCAGGTACTTTAATTACATCTGCAAAATCTCTTCACAGCAATACCTAGATTAGTATTTGACTGAATAACTGGGAGAAGATGTGTGTATAACAGTGGCAAGGAATTTGGGGTCACTGCAGAATTTAGCCCAACACACATCTCCAAACTCTATCTAAAATTATGTTCCATATACATACACAAAATTTCACTCTAAGAAATTGTCCTTTTCCCATACGATCCTGTGAACAGAGGAGCCCTCTGAGACACCACAGGACCTAAATACATCCTTCTGGAAAGAGCTGAGTTCTGCAGCTGAGTACCCCTGGTCCCAAGTCTGAAAGCCAGTACCAGTGATTGCCAAAATCCAAAACCCAATGTCTCCCTAAAGTTCTCAAAATTGTAGCTCCCCCAGATGCCTTTGGCGGTACATGATTCCAGGATAGAAATACATAGTGTATGGAGAACACTAAATTGCTACCTTTCTAAATGTTTATGTATTTCCATTGGCTATTTTTTTAAATATCCATTCTTAGAACCAGTGAATAATATTTTATAACATAAAGTGCTTAAAAGACAATTAATACTCCTCAACTCCTGACCCTATATAGTTTAGGCCAAAAGTATTTACAAGAAACAAAGTATATTTTCTTCTTAAAAATCACATGGAATTTCAAGGGCCTGATGTTTGATATTTACATATATTAACATTTAGTAATATCCTACTGCTTTGTAATTAGAGTCGACTCCCAAGAGGTGGAACATAATTGCTCATTTTGTAGATGTGGCACTTTTGGATCAAGAAGTGATTAAAATATTTATACTGCACAGCTTGCTCAATTCACTTATATTATCAGATTAATTTACTTGGATCCTCTGTATATCGATATTTTTGTTTTTCCTCTAAAATGGCACTTGAAAGAAAATAACTTTTCATCATAGTCTTAACACCTGATTATGCATTTGAAATAAATGATAAAAGATTAATATAGAGTTTGTTCTATATTAACACATTGTAAATATATTTATGTACAAGATGTAAAACACAAAAGGGACTAATAGTTAAAATCATTTTGAGTAGGACTTCCCTAGGGTATAGAATTTGAATTAGTAATATGAAAGTGATACATGATTTTGAACTTTTTGTCTATGTTAGGAGAATTTATTTTCCATTGTTCAAAATATTGCTAATCATGATGAAAACATTAAATAATAATATGATGAATACATTTATTATCTTACTTTCTGGTAATGTTACAAATATTGTTCGATTTCCACTCAAGTGAACCTATGTATATTTATCATAGGGAATTGAATATTCAAGTGGAATTTGTAGGAATACTTTCCTAAATTCATTTCTATATTGTACCTTGGAGTTATAAGTACTAGATGCTGTGCTTGGGAGAATATTTTAATTATTAGATTTCTGAACAGTTTAATGAAAGTAGCCCCCAAAATCACACTCAGGAAAGATCTATATTTGGAAACTGATTTTCAAAGGGCTTCATTTCAAGTTATCTGTGTTACAAGGACAAAAGCCAGTAAGGGAAATAATTATCCAGGATTGAGAATGCACAGCCATGGTCTCATCCACAACTAAATAAATTAGTTTGGGGCACTTCTGACAAACTAAAATAAAGAAGTGAGTATGAGAGGTTTACTTAAGTGACCAAAAAAAAAGTCCCCTGTTAGTAATTTTTATGAAATTATATTACTGAAAATGAAATCTGTCCACAATCAATTTTAATATCATTTTGACGTATGTTAAGGAAATATAGACTTCAGCCTAGGGGCCATGGGAGGGGTGACTTTGTATCTTTGAGCCTCGCTGCCCCAAGGAGAGGTACAAAAGATGGAAGAACCGTCAGAACTCGGTGCCCCCATTCCTGTTAAACATTCACTGCCTGCAGTGTCTGACAACATGAAAGGAAAGAAAACAGAAACTTGTCCAGTTAGACCATAATATCTTTTAGATGACATTGTTGTGGTCCCTTAAGCAAAACAGAAAACAAGAATTAGGTTAGGAAAAGAGACATGCCAAAATATGAATGCACAAAATCTCTCTAGCCAGCAAAAGACCTCTGTAGTCAACATTATTGATTTCACCTGGAGGCAAAATGTTCTTTGCTGTAACAAACTAACCCAAAGAATAAATTCCAGAGAGATAAAAAAAAAGCCTGTAAAAGATGGAGATGGCAACATCTGGAAAGAACCAGGTAAATGGAGAAGGAATCCAGCAAAGAAACTTTGAAAATCAACAATAAACATGGGAGTGCAGTGCTGTTTAGCTAAATTTGCTCCAAAAATTTTTAAGATGTAATCTCTCATTATAAAAAATTAATTAATTAAATTAATTTAAATTAAATGTCACTTACATACTTTGGGTAAAAGCTGAGGCCAACACTGAGGCAACTCTCGGGCAGGCTTTGGGGTTTCCCTGAATCCCCAAAGCTTGCCTTTGTGCTGAACGAGCAGAAGGCACCAGACAAGCGGTCCAAACTTGGGAAGACATCCAGATAACAGAGAAGTGCCTTCAGGGAAAATCAACGTGTTGGATGGATTTCTCTCCACACATAGGTGTACGCGCACACGTACATACAATGCCAATTATCAAGGACGATACTAGTGCAATGTAGGTGACTCTTGTCCCCTTCCCCATGGCACAGAGAGTCCCTCTTTCACCCTTACCCATTCTGTGTTCCCACATGGAGGGAATGCTGGCATCAGCCCTTCAAAGACTACCCCTATCAGGACCACCGCCCAGCTCCAGCCCATCATCTCCACCTATCTCTAGAACTTTGTCCTTGCGTTGCCTTCAGTCCAGTCACATCTTCTACCCTGCTGCCAGTTTGTAAAAACTGATGAAACAATAAGATGTTAGTAAACAACCTCTCTATAAAAATCCTAGTCACTGATCTACAGCATTTGCTGATTTCTGTAGTCTAAATACTCCCACCACGGCTAAGTGCAGGCTGCCAACCTGATCTCACCAAACATGAAATTGGGAAGAGATGCACACAGTTGTCTCTCAAGAGCCAGTGCAAGCCATGGTCGCACACCTCTGAAGGTAAATGGAGCAGCCCAAAGAAAGGAGCTTTACGAACTAACAGTCAAGAGTTGAATGCCTTGAGAGCCATAGAAACCACCGTCCAGCCTCTCTTTCTTCTCCAAGACTGAGTGCTAGATTTAAACTTCTTAATAGATTATTTCAGAAATATACCTCCTCACACTTTGTCCTTGCTGTCCTTGGAAGTGTGTTGTTTTTATGGGAGATACATGGACCCCAAGCATTTCCTTTCTCATCCCCTTCAACAAGCATCTCTATAGAAACCCCTCCCTTTCCTGGAGAGAAGAGCGAAAGTAAGACAAAAGGAACTGATCATATGAATACCGTTACAGTGAGACAGTGGGCTAATCGTTTTACCCATTCATTTGTTTATTCTGCATGCATTCATGGTTCACTTACTCCTTCCCTGAACATTCATTTTAAGAAACAGAACTAATGTTCCTTCTCTTGGAACGTTTTCTCAACTTATCTTTGCAGCGTTCTTTGTTTGATTTTTTATAATCCTGCAGAACGTTTTTCCCACCTGCATTAAAGTTTTTAACACACTGAAATTACTTCTTTACTTATAGGAGACCGTAAGTTTCTTGAGAGCAGGGAACATCTTTTACTCAACTTTATACACCCAGAGCCTAGCACATAGCCTGGTGCATAGTAGGAGCAAAGAAACAGTGAACAAGGCTGGTAGACAGTGGAATACCACTGGCCAGGAGGCCAGGAGGTCTGAGTCCCATGCCCAGCTCTGCTGTTATAGGCGATGACATTTTAATTGCTCATTTCACCTGTCAGGCTCTGTGCATTATATATAAAATGTAAAGATGAGCACACTTTTAATACTAAATGCTTACAAATTTACCTTACACTTCTACCAGGGATGATACTAACATCTAATAAAAGATGTCTCTGTCAAACCCCAGTAAGAAAATAGATATTGTCAATTGAGTTGAAAATAAGTTCTTTTATTCTCAGCATTTTGATTTTCAGTATTGTGCTGCCTCTCACTGAACACAGACAATATGTGAGAGAAATGAATGAGGTGACCTTTAATTCCTTAGTCGGCCAACTATTTGTGGTCTAAAAATCTGCTGACACTTTTTCATGCTCTAAAGGGAAAAACAAGTGCCAAAATTTATGTATATTTTTGATTCAACTTTTATTTTTCCATGGCCAGGAAAAAGAATCAGATGAATCTCGTCTCTTGTGTTTGAGGAGACTCCACCCAAAAGTCAAATTTTAACAAAATATTTAAGAAATGTCAGCTGAAATAATCCATTTGCATTTTATATAGTATATTTTTATAATTCTTTCAGACTGGATAAATTTCAAATTCTAAATAACCGTGAAGGAGTTCACCCCAGCAGTTTGCTGCTAAAACCTGCTCTAAGGGGAAAATGTTAAAAGTTCTGATTTTTAGCATTTGCTGATTTCTGTGGTTCAAATACTTCCACCAGGGCCAATTTCAACACAATAATAGTTTAACAAATAGCTCACAAAATTCCTTAATATTTAAAAATTGGTTCTCATGAGCTGGTTGTAGAAGGCTCCAGCATACCCCTGGAACATAACAGACTTCAGAACAAGAATTTATGTATTGCTGCTGTGGACCTCTGCTCTAAAACTTTGCTACTGAAAGTGTAGCCCCTGAACCAACGGCGTTGGTAGAATTAAAGATAGGTGTCAGCAATCTTCAGTACCCAGGTCTGTCACCTTTTTTTGTAAATAAACCTTTATGGGAGCAAACCACATCCATTCGTTTACACCTGGTCTATGGTTTTTTTGGCAATGCAACAGCAGAAATGAGCAGTGCTGACAGAGACCACACGGCTCAAAATATTTACTACTTGGCATTTTACCAAAAAAAGTTTACCAACCTCCAAACTAGGAGATTGTTGAAAATGCAGATCCTCAGGCCCCACCCCAGACTTACTAAACAGAATCTGTGTTTTACAAGATCTTCAGATGACCTGTATACAAATTAAAGTCTGAGGGGCACTGCTCCAGAGCATGCCGAGATGGGAGAAGCACAGTGAGGACCTAAAATATCAGGCCTGTGTGTCAGACAGGCTTCAGCCAGAGAAACAGAGCCAGAGGAGGTATGCTTTAAGATAAATATTGTAAAGGACTGGCTCACAGGATTGTGGGGGCTGGCAAGGCAAGTTCAAAAACCATAAGGCAGACCATCAGAAAGGGCAATGAAACTTCTGTCCAAAGGCGGAATTTCTTTCTCCTCAGGAAATCCTCAGTTCTACTCTTAAAGCCTTTCTACTGATTGAACCAGGCGCACTCAGATTAGGATAATCTCCCGTATGTAAAGTCAACTGAGTAGGGACTTTTATCACATCTACAACATATCTTCATAGCAAAGCGCAGATTAGAGTTTGACCGAATAACTGAGGACTATCACCTAGCCAAGTTGACACATAAACTGGGCTTCCCAACAAGTGGGAAATAGCTGAAGGATGAAGGGAAAGAATCTAGACAGGATACACCAGAGAATAAATGTGACAGGGCTAACCAGTTAATATCTCCTAATTCATGATATCGCAGAGGGATACATATGACTCTACGGGTTTAAACAGTAAATGCAATCACCACTTGACTCTGACACCATAAAATGATTTGGGATCTAGTATTCTATAAATTCTAATAAACCTCAGTAAAATAATCTTTTCTAGAAATTATGTGGTTAATTTTTTTTTTTAGAAACTAGGCCCCTGAAACATCTATGGTCTCCAAAAGAGTAATTTTATGTTTCTATATATTAACGAATGATATCAACACTCTCTCCCCATCGAATCATAATATATAGTTTATTTAAAGACGACATTGGTGGCTGTTAAACTCCAAGGGACTATTCTTGGACCCAAAGATCATGAAACAATTTTTTAATTTTCAAAGGCAAAAAAATCACACAACAAAAAATGTTTTGGGGGAGTTAAAATGATAAAGGTTTCCACTTGTAATGAGATGCTAGTTGGAACAACTCTAGATTTCTCCTGGGGTCTTTACTTGACAAAGACAGATATAATATTTTCTCATTATTAGTTCTTCAGCGGAAAAGAAACCAGATATCATGTTCTTTTCCATCTCACTGAGGAAAGGACATTTTGAACCAGTAGTTTAGAGGGCCAAAATGAAGGAAAGACGGTTCCAGAACTTACAGTGATGCATAATTATTTCACTGAAAGAGATGGGCCGTGAATACTTCTGTTGATTCTGCTTCAAGTGGAGCTCTCCTGAGGAATGTGATTTAGGGAGAGAGGAAATAACTGGAACAACTCTGTTGTCAAGCACAGACACCTCATTTCTTTGTTGTGTCTGGTATTACTCTAAGAGAATATTTGTGTGACCACCAAAGGAGATATCAAACAGCCCAGGGTATATTTAGACTTGAGTCAACTTACTGTGTTTATGTGTATGTGTATTATGTTTACAATAGAATCTGCGGGGGTGCTTTATAAAATAGGAATGTCTGCACAGTATCACAAATGCATTGATTCCTTGGGAGTGGAACTCACGGGCCAGTAAATTGAAAAATTCTCCAGCTGATTGCAAGGTGTAGTCAGGGCAGAGAATTACCAGGCAAAAGCCTGAAAACTATGCAACGCTTCACTTTTACTCTATAGTTGTTGCTTTTCAAAGGGAGTAACAGAAATCCTGACTGCCCATAGTTAGGCATTAAAAATGCACAGTCTTCGGAACAGAAGTTGGGATACTGTTTACGTGCTCAGGCTTTGACTCAAGACAGACCAAAGTCCCCTTTCCTGCAGCACGACTTAGCTTCTCATCTCTCTGAACTCTCCGACAGGCCACACCCCTCTCTCCCACTCCATTCTGTTTTCTCCTCAGTAACTAGAATGCTCTTTTAAAAATGTGAATATCGTTACAAATCACATCCCTCTAAACTTCAAATTCTGCAGTCTCTCTCTATTGCTCTTCCAAGACTAACAGGTTTAACCTGAGCTACCACTTTTCCTCATAGAGCCTGAGCTCACTGTCCAGCCTCACCTTTCCTCCAGCCACACAACCCTTCTTTCCATTTCTCAAATTCAGTGACACTCCTTCCTATCCCAGGGTCTTCAAAAATGCTGTCTTCCTAACTATTGCTTTTTTGTGTACTGAACTTGTCAAGTGTCGCTTCCTGTGGGAAGTCTTCACGCAACCTCTACATTTCATGGCACTTTACACAATTCACAATTGTCTATTTACTCGAATGATACAAACCTACTTTCCTCCTGCCACCTAAGTCTCATGAGTGCAGTGGGCATGCTCCTTTTGATTTGGCTTCCCCTCGGCGCTTAGACACAGGGCCACGCCCACAGTAGGCATGTGAATGGATAAAAATTCCTCGCATTACACATGATAATGTATAGAAAGTGCTTAGAAGTATAGAAACTCACAGGCTTCATCTAGCATGATTTGTTAAGCACAATGCAGTATATTCTACATATGACGTGAAAATCTCTGTAAAAATATGAAATATACAGAATTTGTACACCAATTAACAATTATTCATATTCTGGGCTGTCAAAAATAAATAGCATAGATAGTAGAAACTTTTATTTGTAATGGTATTTGTGAAAGATTGTTGGAAATCCTATGGAAACAAACACAAAATCACACATTAAAAATAAGCTTTATTTGGGTCTTAAGGAAAGAAAGACTAGAAGAGGAATGAGATATACCACACTATGCTTATCTGAACTCTCCAAGTTTCTAATATAACAGAAGTTTTTTTTTAAAAAAAAAAAAAAAACATCTAGAATAACTATGATTTAAATCATGGCAAAGAGTTAAGGTCTCAACCAGAAAGACTGCAAAAAGAGGTGCATGAAGTTAAAAAGAGTATTTTGCTGCTGAACAGCCCTGGGATCTTCCCTTTCTCAGTGCTGAGTTTGATGAATTGCTACTGCAGTCTTAAAAGGCATATAGTGTCATTACACATAGTTGTTTCAGTTTTATTTGAGCCAAAACTGGTAGTTTCTTACCATGCATGATTTAAGACAAACCAACTACCCTCAAATAAATAGCAGTCAAATGATTTAAATACATTAACATTTAGGATCTTTAAAAAAAATACCTCTAATGGGAGTGTAACAGATAAAAATGGAAAGAGTTGCAACAGCCCCCTGCTTTGACTGGCCAACACCAGATAAACTCATGGTCCAATAATTTTTTCTCTATGTGGCTATAACAGATGATAAATTAATATGATGGGGATGACTACTACTGCCAATGGCTTGACTTAGCCATTGCTCAGCTCCCACCTCAGTTCCTTGTTTGAAGGAGACAAAGATCAAGCATCACCCAAGCAATCAAGATACACTCCATTCACAGTGGCTGAATTTTTTATGATGTTTATTTTTTTCTTCATTCTGCCATTTGATACTGGGGTGGGGGGGCCTTTATCCCCCAAGTTTGCCATTTCAGGAGTAGGAATTTACAATCCACTGGTTCACTCTTTCCTAAGGTTGCCATCTCAGAACTGGTGCTTATTTCTTAATTCCTCAGTGGCTTTTACTCTGGATCTTACTATTGCATACAGATTTCTTGGAGGTACAAGGCTTTTATATCCAAAATAATTCCCCCAATAAAAGAAATATTCTTTGGTGAGATTTACTTTTGTTGTGTTGGGCTGTAAGGTTCTGTGCTTGATATAACAAAATAAGATAAAACTAATTTTTAGTCATGATATCTGTGAAATTCTACAGGGGTTGACTAAAGATGAAAAAAATGTATTTACATGAGCAGAAAATTCTGATGTAAAAATGGAGTCCATTTTTTGCTGCAAAGATGATGGCTACTTGTCATCACATGTGAAACACAAGTAGAACAAGGTGCTAGACAGCATTATCAGTAATGTGTCAGCATTCAGATAAACCTGCCTTCATGTCCTCAGTGAATTCATGTTTTTATATTCTAATAACTAAAGATGCTGGCTAAATGCTATGGGTTGCCTCAGATGTATTATTTTAGAGCAGCGACCTCTTCTCATCAGTGTCCAGATATCAACCAGAGAAAGGATGAGAGGAAAAGTGAGTTATTCTAGTATCACCTTTCTGGTTGACCCAGATATGTGTTCTCAGTTATATTTGTTGAGTAAATGAATCAATTGACCTATCAGCTTGAACAGAAACTTTCTTCAGGCAAAACTACCTCGTGAAGAATATTATTTTTTGTTTCTGGAGGAAAATATTACACTGTAGAGCTTATGTGATTTAAAAAAAATCAATGGTCAGTGACTCTTAAAATATATTATTCAATGTCAACAATAATAAACATATTTTTTAAACAACAATAATAAACATCTATATGCATACTCACACATAATCACACAAATACATAAATTTGGATTGTATGACAGGTTAATTCTTTTGTTTATGTTTCCTTTTTATTGGAATATATTGTCTAACTGACTGTTGATGTGTTTCAAATCACAGTAAATTTAGGGCATGTCAAAAGGGCAGAGGAACTTACTTGAAAGGGCTACCAATGGCCAAATATGAGCCAATTTGAGCAAAAATGTTAGTAACGGATTATATCCCATAGATTTGAACAAGAAACCATGAGAGCATACTAATATAAACAAGCAATTTAATAAATAAACAAAAAAGGAGTCCTTTGTTGTAGGATAATTCCAACTAACAAATGAGTAAGGAATGATAAAAATAGAAAAGTCACTTTTGGGCATCAGACAAGTAATAATTGTTTCAGACAAGAATCATCAGTGAATGCTAAAATGAGCACACTAACGCAAGACAAAAAGCAGGATATTTATATGGTCCCAAAGAATCCCCTCAGAATATACTTGTTTATTACAAGAAATATAGATAAACTCACAGTAGAGAAACGTAGCAGACAACACCCTCACCAAGTGATTAAAGTTAACATCACCATTAACTGAACAAACAAATCAACATGACATGCCTCCTGATATGATGCGCTGAAATGGACACATTCTTGCTTTGTGATTTTATTTCCAAAACTGTGTAACATGAATTGAATCATAAGGAAACATCATACAACCCAAATGCAGGGGCATATTTTTCCAAATAACTGGGCCAGTGCTCTTCAAAACTCTCAAGGACTTAAAAGACAAAGCCTGAGGAGCTATTACAGATTAAAAGCCACCAAAGAGACATGAAAGCTAAACGCAATGCATGATACTAGTTCTGACCCTGGACCAGAAAAGGAACATAACTGAAAATTGGCAAAATTTGAATAAGTCCTGATCTTAATTAATAACATTTATGAAGTTATCATTTTATAAGATGTAATATTTGGTACATCTGATGAAATTTATAGGACAATTCTCTGTAATGTGTTTGAAATTTTGCATAAATTTGAAATAATTTCGAAATTAAAAGTTAAAGATGTTTTGTGGTTTTTTTAGGAAGATGAGCCCTGAGCTAACTGCTGCCAATCCTCCTCTTTTTGCTGAGGAAGACTGGCCCTGAGCAACATCCGTGCCCATCTTCCTCTACTTTATATGTGGGACGCCTACCACAGCATGGCGTGCCAAGCGGTGCCGTGTCCACACCTAGGATCTGAACCGGCGAACCCCAGGCCGTCTAAGTGGAACGTGCACACTTAACCACGGTGCCACTGTGCCGGCCCCTAAAAATGTGTTTTCAAAGATACAACAATAAGAAAATTTGTTTTAAAAATAGGCAGAAGATCTGAATAGACACTTCACCAAAGAAGATATATAGTGTATGAAAATATTCTCAACATCATTTGTCAGTAGAGAATTTCAAGTTAAAACAACAGTGAGATGCCACTACATAGCTATTTGGATAAAACTCAAGAAGCCAATAACCGCAACTGCTGGAAAGATATGGTGAAACAGATAGTGATGCATTGCTTAACAATGGGGCTATGTTTTGAGAAATGCATCATTAGGCAATTTCATCATTGTGGGAACATCACAGAGTGTACCTACACAAACCTAGATGGTACAGTCTACCACACACCTGGCCATATAGTAGTAATCTTATGAGACCACCATCGCATATGCAGTCCATGGGTGACTGAAACATCATTATGAAGAGCATGACTGTATTCTCATATATTGCTGATGTGAATGTAAACTGGTACAGCCATTTTGGAAGACAGTTTGGCAGTTTCTCACAAAATCAAACAGTTATTTACCCAAGTGATCTGAAAACTCATGCCCACACAAAAGCCTGCATGAAAATGTTTATAGCAGCCTTATTTAGAATTACCAGAAACTGCAATCAACCAAGATAACCTTCAAAAGGTAAATGGAAAAACTGTGGTATCCATGTAGTGGATTATTATTCAGAAATTTTTTAAATGAGCTACAAAGCCATTAAAAAGCTACATACTGCATGACTGCAATTGTTTGACATTCTGGACAAGGTAAAACTATAGAGACAGAAAAAAGATCAGTGGTTGCCAGGTGTTTGGGTGGTGAGCAATGGAATAACACATCTGGCAATAGATGGTTTGGTTCTCACTTCAGAAATGTATCATTAAGGCAGTTTATTTTCTATATGAACTAAAGCATTGTACTAACTTCCAAAAGCTGTCTAAGTACAATGAGAAAGAATGGTCTATTAAAATTCAAGAATAAAATTCTAGCTAGTGATATGGTGTGGAAGATAAGATGTGTTGGTTTGTTGAACTCCATTGAAAGAAAAGATGTAAAAGGATACAGGCAGTGGATGGATAAGGATACATACCAAATTCTACCCTGTTCTTTTCTGCTATCTAAATCTACATGGCGTAAAAGTGGTGTGGAGATGCAGATTTGGGCTGGCATGTTCAGAAATGTCAGAGGGTTTCTTCAGACTTAGGATGCTTGCTGTAAGTGAGAGGACAAAACATATTGCCACAACAGGGGTAGGGTACCAAAAATTGATGGCGAGGATATATGAATTTTAAATTAACCTTGTCACATGACTTAAGATTGGTCATGCTCTTCATCTTTCATGATATCCAGAGACCTGATCAACAGTCGGCAAAATTTTACAGAATTGTACACATTGAATATGAAAATATACAGTAGTGGAAACCAACCCATTAGACTAAGTAACAAAAACCTATCTCGAGTATAAAAATAGTCATAAATCAAAATGGAAAAAAATATCTGTGGTTTTCTTCACTTGAAATAAACAAGAATCCAAAATAATTTCTGTATCAAGTATTTAAAATTAAACAAACTAGATTTTATGTCTACCAAATTTCCCATTTCTCTACTGCAACCAGACATGGATTTAAATTCCAGCTTCACTGCATACTATCTATGCAACCACAGGAAAATTATTTAAGTTATCTAAGAATTATACTTCTACCTTTGTACAAGGA
The DNA here is from genome assembly GCF_021613505.1 of Equus quagga. Taxonomy (NCBI): domain Eukaryota; kingdom Metazoa; phylum Chordata; class Mammalia; order Perissodactyla; family Equidae; genus Equus; species Equus quagga. Next base: position 7,923,261 of record NC_060275.1, read on the forward strand.
TACTACTACTTGCTACTTTATAGATTTGCTTCTAAGATTTAGATAATGCATGTAACACACAGAAAAGAGTCTAACCTTAATAACTATACAAAAATGTAATTTATTTATTGTTTATTAATTTACTGATTATTTATACTTTTGGATCTCCAAATTATGATATTGAGCCAGTTAATGAGAACTATATAGCTAGGAAAAATGTAATAGATATCTAGTAAAATTCTGCTGTATTTTCAATCAATAAGATTTTTTAAAGTTAATGTTTTAATATATTCTAAAAAGTTTCCACATAAACTCTTACAATACATGTCAATAATGCATAACTTATGCACCAATAGACATCTAAAGTACTATACACAGTGCCTGACACATAATAGTTTGTCAATAATTGGTAGTTAGATAATGATGATGACGATGATGAGAGATGGATATGAGGAGGAAGAGGACAGGAAAAGGAACCAGATAACATATTTCCCCAGTTATACACATTCTCATCCAACAAGCTAATAAGGAAATATGAGAGTCATTATAGATGGTGAAACAAGCACAAACTGGTGAAAAAAATTTAATTCTGGGAAATACTTTTCAAGGTGAATACTTTCTTGTGAAAGTCTTTAAAAACATGAGATTCTTAATTATTGAGGCTTTAACATAATTCTTTCCAGTCTTAGAGAGCCTTCTCAATGCTTTCTCTAACCTGGGGGTCAGTGCAAACATACGTGATTTCTGGGAGCATCAGCTAGGAGAGCTCTTTGCTCTACAACAGGTATCAAGTACTTAAGAAGTTTCATGTAAATACTGTACCGACATTAAAGAAATTGTCACCCTTTCGTCAGGAAAACATGTGCCTTCTGATGCTCAGTCAAGAATTAGAATGCCCATCCTACAGTGCAGAATTCTATTATTCTACCAACTCGCACCACGTAAGCGGATAGCAAAGTGTTTACATTAATGATCCAAAACAGCTCATAATCCAAAGTATAACACTGATTTTAATTTTGAAAATGTAAAAATTTTAAATAGTGTTTATTACAGCAGAGTTATGAGTCCTGTGTTGTTTGGTCAGGTTTTATGTTCCTTCCACGTCACTCTATTCTAAAAACTCTAAATTTAATATTGCACACATAAGAAGACAATCAGTCCAAATTAAGAACATACTGAGACTGTTATTTTACAAAAGTTTTAAAACTAAAATAAACTATGCCATACGTTGGACAAGATAAAATTAGAGAGTCCCTCTAATGGAAACAAAAATAAGTCTATTTTAACCATGACCAGTGCAGCATATACATCATCCAACATGCAGTGCTTACTATGATGTTATTTAGAAACAAACAAGGAAGGGAAGCCAAACACATGCTGACTCCTGTTACTCAAAAGAAACAGGCAACGCAGATAACCTCTAACTCACATTTCCAAACCTCCAATTCCCAGGGCCTTAAGAAACCACCAGTGATCACATTGCTCAAAGGCAAGCATTTTTGAAATTTTATCTGACCAATTTTTAGCCCCGATATGAGTCTGCAAAGTTAATTGAATACTGAAAACAAGTGTTTGAAGAATTAGTCCAATTCCAATTACTTTATAATTAAAGTCTAAGAAAATATGATAAAATCAGTTCTTTTACTTTTAATTTCTATTACAGATAATGCAAATAATCATTTTAAATAAAGTTTTCATATATCACTTTTCATGCTATTATACTTACACCTATTTCAAGGATAACAATTAGTATGTTTGAAAATAAATCCAAATACACTGAAAATCTTTAAGCTGTAGAGTTGTAGGTTCTGAACAACAATGTCAAAATTTTTAGGGCTATGACAATTAATTAATAATCTATTTCCACATTCTGGACTCTTGGCTGTAGTTTGGAAAATATTATATAACATTCTGAAACAACAACTACCTGAGAAACAAAGTAAGTTGAAGAGCAAAGCAATAACCAATAGGAATGATCAAAATATTACTTTTAAAGTACCACTTACTTTTGACTGTGCAAAACTTTCATATTAGGTGCTGAATCTGAGAGGGGAAAAAAAGAGAGAAAATGGGAGAGAAAGAGGAGTAGAAAAGAACATGAAAGATCCCGAAAAGAAGAAGAGGTGGAGAAACACCAACTGCCTTCCTAGATTTGTCTTTCTCAGTACATTGGTGAAGCTCTGTGTTTGTTTCTTAAAACATGTGTTTTCAGAAATCCACATTTGAACACTGAGGACTTCTGACCTGTTCAAGGTGATGTAAACTCTCTCTCTCTGCTCCTCTCACTGAGCACAAATATAAACTCTGAAATAATACACAAGACAACCAAAGGAAAACTCAAAAAGGTGGGAAGACAAAGGCAAACTTAGTTAAGAACAAAGGACTAAAGGAGCAATATAGCAGCAGGTTATGATCTTATGATTTAATGAAGACCCACCTAACAGAAGAAGGAGACTCAGGTCTCTAACACCCATCCTAGCCACTGAAGACAACTCAACTATGCTCATTGGTCTGTGGGATCGAACAGGAGTCTTGTCAACAACACCAGGCAAACCCAACACCTCTGGCAAGAGGGATCAATAAACACCCTAGGACATACTCTCTCCTTTCCCCATTCCCCACTGAGACTTCCTTCCCATGCCAAGAGATACTGGGAGGCTAGAGACACCAGCAAGGGGGATCTTGCCATGACAAGTGCCTGTCTGGGAAGCCCACTCCACATGTTGCAGGTAGAGGGGATTCTACAGCAAAAACCACTGACCAGGGAAACTCTCCCTTTCAGCCAGAAGGGATTTTTCCATCCACAGGCAAAAGGCACCCTCAACTGGGAAACTGCCTTTGGCCCCCATCTCATGTACCACCAGCAGGAACCGGTGGGAGCCCCAATGACACAAAGTAAACCAAGCAGACCAAATTAGCATAACAAGGATTCTGAAAATTAATTATCATTAGAACCACAGCTGACAAAGGCAGGCCAGGACCTGCATACTAAACCTAAACAGGTGAATGCCTGCTAAAAGATAAATTAATTAATTCAGTCAGTAAGACCTAGTGTATCCTAAGAGCCAAAATGTCCAAGATATAATTGAAAATCACCCATTATACTAAGAACCAAGTGACTAGTTGAATGAGAAAAGATAATGTAAACTGATGTGAACATCAAGGTAAATCAGATGTTGGAGTTATCTGATGAGGATGATAAACTAATCCTAAAAATAATTCAGCAAGCAATAACAAATTCTTTTGAAACCAATGAAAAACTAGAAAATTTCAGCAAAGAAATTGAGTTATAAAAAAGAACTAAATTGAAATTGTAGACATGAAAAGTAAAATAAAGGAAATGAAAAGCAAAATTCACTGGATGGGCTCAATAGCAGAGTGGAAATAACAGAGCATATAATCAGTGAACTTAGAAATAGATCAATAGAATTCACCAATCTCAACAATAGGGAAAAGAGTGTAGACAAAAATTAACAGAGTTTCAGGTACCTGTGGGACAATAACAAAAGGTCCAACATTCATATCATTGGATACTGAGAAGGAGAGGAGAAAACCACTGGGATTAAAGAGCATTTAAAGAAATAATGGCCGAAAGATTCCTGAATTTAGCAAAAGTCATACACTCAGAGATTTAAGAAGCTAAGCAAACTCTGTATAAGATAAACCCAAAGAAATTCATGCCAAGACTCATCAAAATAAAACTTCTAAAAACTAAAGACAAAAAAAAAATCTAGAAACTAGCCAGAGAGCATTGACATATTACTGCTAGTGGAACACCAATTCCAATGACAGCAAATTTCTCATCTGAAATCATGCACCAGAGGAAGTGGCACAACAATTTTCAAGTGCTCAAAGAAAAGAACTGTCAACTGTGAATTCTATATCCAGTGAAACTACCCTTCAGGAATGAAGGGAAAATAAACACATTTTGTGATGAAGAAAAACAGAAAAAAAAATGTTACTAGCAGATCTACCCTTAAAAAATGGCTAAAGGAATTTCTTCAAACAGAAAGGATATGATAAAAAAAGAAAATTGATGCTTTAGGGTGCAAGAAAGAACAATGGAAAAGAAAAGCAATATAAGTAAATTTAATCCTCCTCATGAGTTTTCTAAATGAGCAGTGATCTTTGAAACAAAAATTATAACATCATCTGATACTAAGGATGTTATTTAAAAGTGGGGACGATACAGGAACCTAAGTGGAAGTAAGGTTTCCACACTTCACTCCAAGTGTTAAAACACTGACATCAGTTACATCTATGTCACAATACACATGTCTATTGTAATACCCAGAGTAATCACTAAAAAGTACCACTTACAGCATAAGCACATTTAGCCAAACCCTTAGTTATCAAGACCTCCATAACAATTCTAAGTCTTGCTCATCTGCCTAATATCTATAATTTCTTTGTGGTCCAAATGAAGCTCCCTTCCTTTCCAAAATCTTCTCTGGCCACCCCAGTGTTCGAAGATAAATGAAAATCTATAATAGAGATAATTCATCCCACACATTTCAAACATACTGTATGATATTCTAAATTGTTACCTATTTTTTCATATATGCCCTATCTTCCCAACTCATTTGGAAACATGAGTATTGTAAAAATATTTTTGTCATCTTTGTGAATCCTCAGCCCTTGTTAAATAAATGTTTAATAACCATTGAATGAATGGTTGCTAGTTCTTGAAAGGAACCTAAATATTATCTAATGAAAACACATTTCAAAGATGAGAAAACTGAGGCCACTGAATTATTTATAAGATCATAGAGTTTGAATACAAAAAGTAAATAATGCAAAATGTATAAGAGCTTAATAGTGGGATAGGATGATAGCAGGGTACAGAATGATGGTCCAATTACCCCTAATTGTGACAATAGCAGAGCCAGCAAAGGCTGGATATAAGATGCAGCTTTGGCGTATGTCATGCCATCATAGGCTTAGAAGAGGTGGAAAGACTTGAATCATCAGATAAACATTACATGACAAAAAATGAAAAGAAGAGACAAGTACAAATTATAAAGTAGCCATTTCTTCTGTAACCGAGGTTAGCACAAACCCCATTACACAGTAAATGCTCTATATCTAAAGGATGTTGTAAAGATGAGATCATATTTTACATCTGAAAAGTATAATAAGTTCTCCAGCTTAGTCATGAATAAAATTAGAATAGCTTTATACATTTAAGTCCAATTATTAGGTAATGCATCGTATTATTCTTCAAAAGGCACAGTAATATTAATTTTATAAATGATTATTATCAAAGGAAAAGGATTTCCCTCTACCACATAAACTATCTGTATGAATGATGAGATGTAAATAGTGTAGATGGAAAGATGATTTTAATCAAGTACCTATCACATCAAATTACTCAAGAAAGAGGCAATAAAAGAATGATGAGGACATAGAAACATTCATTTACATAAAAAAGTGATGATCAATACACAAAATAGACACAGACTAAGTGAAATATTTGCTGAATGCAAAAGGAATCACGGGAGCTCATATTTAATTCTTCTGAAGTTGGAGCGGATATAGATTTCCATTTTACTTCTGTTGAAGGACTGACCTAGAGCCTTTCTTATAAAAGATGCAGCTCAAAGAGCTCATGTTTCCAGTTTCATGATGTGTTAAAGAAGGATACAAATCAAAGGGAAACGAGAAAACCTCAGAGTGGAAACATCTACATATCTGCCTTTGGAAAATTACATAAATGGTAATTGTGGATTATATTTTGCATCACGTTTTCAGTTGAAATTAAGGGCAAATAATATGTTTTCTGAGAACTAGCAAATGATAATTTGAATATGAGACATAACATGATTTTTAATATTTTTAACCAAAAGCATTCTTTCTACATTTTTCACGCGCTTTGATCTCCAAAGCATGGAAAAGAATCAATGTGCTAAAATATAACCAGTAGGGGAAAAGAAAGATGACTCAAAGGCTTCCTCCTTCACCTGTACTACAGATATTTAAATAAAAGCCATCTGAGTGATTCTTTGCAGAAAGTTAATTTTTATTTTTAAAAAACCATGGAGAGGGAATGACTAGCACAAGGATTTTAGATATCACTCACCTTCTAAACATGGAGTTTGTTACTATCTGACTTATTTTCCTTTGGGTAGATGTTTGTACCTGCTGAAGAAGTCTAAGGTAGGATAATGGTAGCTGCCCACTCCCACCAAACCAAGTTATGAGGAATGCTACCCTAAGACACAATTCTGCAAGATAACCAGGCATTTACCAACCAAATACTTACCAGCAATTAAGTACAAAAGGTGGTCTTACAGCCTATCTGTAAACTGGATAAAGTTTTAGGTTTCTATCCTTTTAACTGCTCTAGTCACCAGCTTACACTAATTACTCATTTAAGACAATCAACAAAATCCAGAGGCAAGTTTCTCTCACCCTAAGGCTACAGTCAGGCAATCACGTTCCTCTAGATTACTTGGCTGGAAACTGGGCCATTGAGCATTGTTCATACACGTTGAAGATAGAAGCCTTAGTCCCCATCCATGCATAGGTAGGAATGTCTTTACAATATTTTTGCCAACTCACATGTTTAGAATTTTCTCATGTCACCAAGAAGAGCCCAATTCTGAAATTCATCGTACTAAGTAATAGGTCATAATTTTCAACAACAAAATCTCATTTCTGATATTCAATAAACAAAATGTCCTAGTTGATGGAAATACGTGGAACAAAACTGCTCAGAGTGGCCACTTCTTACGCATGTGCTTCCTGTTTAGAACCACCGTAAACTCTGGTTTCCTGATTAGAACCTGGGTAACAAACACGTAATTTCACACTCCATATGCTGAAGCATTTAAAGTAAACTACAACCATCATGACAGCATATTTTCTTGTTCTAAAAGTAACTTATGTGCAAGTTATAGAAAAACTTAAAACTACAAAACATTTAAAATTTTAAAAAAATTCTAAATCAGAATTGTCACTCTGCTCCCAGGCTTAAGGTGTAAACACTTTTAACATTTTGACCTTTGACAAATACACACATACACACACTCACACACACACACACACTGGTGCATTTTGGTTTACGCAAATACAGAAATACTGAGTGACCATAGTTTTCACCATCCTCTGCATAAGAGAGATCACATTAACACACAAGATTAAATGTCACTACCTTATGAGCACCACTTGTACAAGCAGCACTTTAAACCCTTGTTTTGAGGATTCCCTTGACTCCATTCCTTCTAGTGTCTCCGTTTTCATTGTTCTATTTTCTTGTCATTTGACTTAGACTATTAATTTTATTTCTGTCTGTTAATTCTCAATTCTAGAATGTATTTCCCACCACGGGGCTACTGTGGCCAACACCTGGTCTCAGAGTAGACTGATTCACTCATTCATTTATTAGTATGAAAAATATTTATTTAGTTCCTACTATGGTGAACACACCTTTCCAATTTCTGGGACTGCAGCAAAGAAAACAGAAAAACATCTATTGAGATTTGGGTGGAGGGGTTAACAATAAATAAAATAACTGAGTAAAAAAGATATCATGTTATCTAGTGACAAGTAATAGAAAAAAATTAAAGCAAGGAAGTGTAATGCGAAGTGCTGAGATTAAGGGAATTGCAACTTCAAATAAGGTGACAATAGAAACTGAGTAAAATCTTAAGAAGTTGGGGAGTGCAAAATGCAAATATCTTAGTATTAGGACAGAAAGTGCATGTGCAAAGACTCTGAATCCAAAGTATGTGTGTTGCATTTAAGAAATAACAAATAGATGTGGCCAGCCTGCTGGCGTAGTGGTTAAGTTTGCTTGGGCCACTTCAGCGGCCTGGGGTTGGCAGGTTTGGAATCCGGATGCAGATCTAGCACCACTTGTCAAGCCACGCTGTGGCAGCATCCCGCATAAAATAGAGGAAGATTGACACAGAGGTTAGCTCAGCGACAATCTTCCTCAAGCAAAAAGAGGAAGATTGGCAACAGATGTTAGCTCAGGGGCAATCCTCCTCACAAAAACAACAACAACAACAATAAAGATATAGCAAAAAGGCACAAATAGTTGGAGCAAAATGAGCTGGGGATGAGTAGAGAAGGATGAGGTTGGAGATAATTGAGGTCTAGATTACACAGGACTTTGTCAGCCAGGGAGGACTTTGGCTTTTATCTAGATGAAATGGAGAGCCATTGGAGTGTTTTCATCAGAGAAGTGACTTCACCTGGTTTTTCCTTAAGACGATCATTCTGGTTTCTGTGTTGAGAATATAAATACAGGAACAAAGGCAAAATACAGAAACTATTGAGCTAATCAAAGCAAGAAAAGATGATGACATAGACCAAAGTGGTGGGAAGTGAATGGATGAGGAATATAATTGAAGGTGCAACCAATCAGATTTACCAGTGGATCAGGTGTATGATTTGAGAAAGGAAGGAACACATTTTATGCCCATATTTTTGGGGTGATCTAAAGACTGAAGTTACCATTGACTGAAACTGGAAGACTCTGTTTAGGGTATGAGACTTTATGAGATTACCAAGAAAGGAAGGGAGTGGAGATAAAATAAGAAGTCTGCAGACTAACTCTTAAGGACCTCCAATGTTTAGAATCAGAGGAAAATCAAGAGAATGTACTGCTCTCTCCCCATACAAGCCTTTTCATTAATTCCCCAGAGCACAACTGAGATCAGTTTTAATGTGTTATGCAACTTTACTAAAAGCTTAATGATAACCGAATTCAAGTTGTAAACAAGAGATAAAACAGGAAGGGCTACACTACCTGATGGACCTACGTAACCCCTGGTGAAAAGCCAACCTCCTGGGCATGGTGGTTTCGAGGTTATTATTATCCAACATTCCACTCTCCTGTATGCAGGAGAATGCTCTTTTTCCCATTGGGGGAAACATAAAACATGTCCAGACTCTCTGAAAATAAGGCCAAGGAGAAGATGAAACCAGAGGGAAAAATGAATTCCATCATTATGTCAGTCTAATGCTTAATTTCCAAGACCTCATTTCCTAAAATTCAAGATATGTGTCTGTTCACACAGATTAACAGTGGGAGTCTATTCTTGTTCATCCTCATCTATGGACCTTACTTCATGACCTACTTTTAGAATATGTGTTCAGAACACAATCAACCAGCATTAGTGTAAATAATAAGCCTAGGTTAAGAGGCTACAGTCTTGTTGTCTTCTGTTTCCCCATTTGAAATTTGGAAATAAAAGGAAAGAGAATGTCTTTGAGCATTAGCATTGCTCCATGTCCTTCTTATGTTGTCTTTAATATCTCCAGATGTAGGCATCATTTGTCCAGCCCCAACTAGTTCTTCCTCCAGCCTTCTATGAAGATGATGACTTGACTTCTGTCCTGCAGTCCTGTGGGCCTCAGCTGCTGATCCTCTGTAAACTGGATCACAAACATCTTCACAGGAAAATGCCTAACTTTGCAGCCATAAATTCATACTTAGGAAAGACACTTTTCTCCAGGAGAAACATAGTCTTCAGAGGTACATCTGTGTATCCTCAAAAGGATCACTATTTTAGGAGGACCTTAGTAAAATTTCCTTTTATAGGCACAACCCTTCTCAATATTCACCATATACATAACGTTTTATCTTTACTCTTTCATTAGAAAAGAAAAAAAGATGAGATGACAAATTGATACTGTTAACGATTATTCTTGGTAAGTCAGATGAGACTTTTGCAAACCTTTTTAAAGAAGAAAAAAATGTCTATTGCAATAAATGACCAAAGTTGCTGTGAGAAATCACTTTTTAAAACTTGTGCCAGCTTACTGTTCAACATCACCTCTAAAGTGCATCCATTCATTAACTTAGGCCAGGCACTCCTCTCAGCACTAGAGAGAGTGCAACGAACAGTGCAGACAAAGTCCTCCTCCTCTTCTAAGTGACATCCTAGTTGAGAGAAAAGTGCCCAGGAATCTGGCTCCAATGAAATAATAGCTGTCTGAGCGGAACTCATAATGGGCACTCACATGCCTAAAAATAGATGAAGACAGAAGTCTGTTAGTGTTTTGTTCTTGGCCCCACTAAGGATGAAGTGAACAGTTGGACAGCATCCTCTCTACCTCTAGGGTGGTAGAGTCATAGTCTCCTCCTGTCTAGGAAGGGAACCAGAAACCTGCCAACAGCTGTACAGCTAGTGATCCATGTTCATGAGATTCTATTTTGTATCCCAGCCACTGGACCTCAGTGAGCAGAAAAGAGAAAATACCTGCCCATGAGTGCTCAGCTGTCAGAGAAGACTATAGACAGACTCCTAAAGGGAGAGATTCTGGTAGAAGACAGCAAATGAACATACACAGACCACAGGAGGATGGTGCCAGAAATGGCACACACATGGTGATGACGTATTTGTCTCAGATTGAAGACAGAGCAAAGACTCTGTCACCCACAAAGCTCTAATTAAGAAAATAACTGAGGAAGACTCTATCCAAATATCAAAAACTCAGAAAGGAAGCCTGAAATCACCAAGACAGAAAGCAGTGAAGAACTGTACTGGGTTGCATAAAAAAGGATGATATTCTATCTGGGAGTTAATATAAAGGCTAAATAAGGATTCCGATTTTTTTTAAAGAAAAGATATATTGCAAGTACATTCTCTTAATGTTTTGAAAGTATGTAAACTAAAATATCAGAGCAAAACTCAGATTTGGGGCCACAGAGAAAGGGAGGAAGTAAAAGTGTTTCAAAGTGTTCACAGGGAGGGGAAAAGAGCGTGGGGAAATGATCTTATTAGAAAGGAATCACCCTTCTAGGCTGAGAAGGAAGAGTGTGAAAATCATATTCATGTAAACAGTTATTTTCTTTCCAAATTATAGTAAAGAAATGCACGTATGATTACGGACGCTGTAAAAGTGAAGGTACAGAGAAGTTGAAAGACCACACGATCCATCATCCAAGCAGGAGTACCTTTGAGAGCAAAGGGTCTGTATTAATGATTCCCTAGGACGACAGCCTCCCGAAAGCTTAGAGGACGTGTGTGCAGTCTAACTTCTACTGCCGGATGCGGGGTGTTCTTCATACAATAGCCCCAGTTTCTCATTTATTCCAAAAGCATTATAAGTGATTCTTAATCATTTGTAGTCACTAATCATTAAGAGTCTGACAAAAGCCAGCAGACCCATCTCAAGTAAAACACACATATGCATCTATGATTTGTACTTTGCACATCATTTCATGGAGGTTGCAGGCACTTGAGGCCCATCCATGGATCCTTTATGAATCTAGGTTAAGAGACTCTGGTTGGGACAACTAATAAAGTTTATAAAATTACCATAAAAGACGAATTTATGAGAAGATATAGGGTCTGTGTGCAGGAGGAAATAATAAACCTGTTATCCCCAGGTTCCTTCAGGAGCTAATATACAAGGCTAAACAGAGTTCAACAAGTTTGATTCTGCACATATCAAATAATATGGTTAAATTGGCTTTTATATTTATGATAATATATTTAGAAAAGAGAAATTTTATCCCTCATGTAGTTAGGCTATTAACAGTTAAAGTCATTCATATGCTAAGCCAGATTTTAGAACTGGTATTCAAAGCTATAATCTTGACACTGAAGACAGATTTGAAGGGCAAATCTGGGAGGAAAAGAAAAACAACTAAGATAGTTTGCTTGATTTCCTAATGGGATAGACTTCCACTTGGCCAAAACCATGGTGCTCCCACCAGGAGGCAGATAAACATGTCCTCTCCAAGGGCTTTTATAATGGAGACCACAGGAAAGGGGTCGGTGCGCTACAGAACTGGTAGAAGAAACTACTGAGACAGCGCTCCGTTATGTGTGGCCACACGTAAGTATCAGAGAAATCAAGAGAGGAAAAGCAGAGTGGATGGCAGGAGTAATATGAGAGCATCCTGAAGGGCCCCTAAAGAGACCAGCCCCATAATGGGCTCAATCATCAGAATGATGGCCATGAATGAGTATCACTTCTCATTTGCAGGATTGCAAATCAGAGGTAAACAATCTGTAATTACTGTTAAGGTGCTATAGCTAGTGAGTGATTTATTGTTTATGTAAATTAGAGTGAATTCAAGACTATCTCAACAATAGCATTACCCCTAACTTACTTGCACTCCAATATACCTTAAGCTGGCAAGTATTTCAAAAACATAACCTAAAACACATTGAATGATGCTAAAGGCCTCTCACCTGGTAAGAACATGGAGGTGGAATGCCCGAATTCAATTCCTGACTCCTCAACTTAATAGCTGATTGATTCACCAAGATTATTGACATTTTAGCACTTTAGTTTTCTCATCAGGAGAATAGTGGTAATTATAAGATTTATCTAAAGGTTTCTGTAATAGTTAAGAATAGTAGTTATGCAAAGCACTGAACATAGTATCTGGCTTGTAGAAGGCATTCAATAAATGTATTCTATTAACTTTTTATTATCACTATCAGTATTGGTTTTAGCAAGCCACACTGAGAAACTCTTACAACTATACTGCAAATGTTTATGAGTTATGGATTATTTCAGTGGTTTACTCAGCCTCCATCATGGGAATTTTCGTCAAAATCTAGATATATCTACAGGAGTCTATCACACCTATTGCCATCACCTAGATGTGATATGCCAGGAGAGGAAAAGGAGATAATCCCCCTCCTAAAGGATCAGGAAGAGTGAACTCTGTAGGTGGTCATATATAAGGGCAATATAGACTCCAGTTCAGGAAAAGGCAAAGAGAGAACCTGAGCTCAATTTCAGGTCATGAATTGCACAAATATGCCAAGAGCTTGGAGAAAGTAGTAAAACTGCAACAATTCTAGGGTAGCAGGTGTATCTATAGTAACATGAGCAAGCTTGCTTTATTCTAATAACCAATGAGCAAATAACTCTACCTAGTCAATGATACTGATCATAAGAAAGTACAATTATGAATATAGGCATGAAGAATTCTTGCGAATTTTCATGTAACACTCAGAAGTCATTCATCTTAAACTGAATTTTCTCACAAAAAATAGACTCCATCATATTTTCTTACTACAGGTGACCAAAAAATAGGAAGAGTTAGGCACTGTCAGCATTTATATCCCACTCTATAAACATCCAGTAAAGGACTAATAATGTTAATAAATTGCTATATGAAAATACTGTTGTGTTTAATCAATAGCAGACCATCTCAAATCACAGACCAGCCACAAAACTTACAGGTGAAGGACACTTTGTGGAAAACAAGCAAAATCCCTTAGTTAATGCCTTAGACAATTGAAATATTCCTTTACTAAGTAGAATTAAAAAGGGATAACCATACAAGGGTTTCAGGAGCATGGGGTCGAGAGTTGTGGAAAGACTGCACTGAGACGGCCTATACTCACATTTGATGATTCAAGTTATTTTTAAAGAAAGTTTGGTGACTCATCTGCCTTATGAAAATAGGAGAGCAAGAAACATTCTCTGCACAGTATGAAATTCCTCTGTCTTTCATATTTCTAATTCCAGGCAGCATGCCGTCTGCTCTGAAGAGCAAGAACACAAATGCCAAGCTTTAATCAGAGTGGTATGGCTGTGGGACTTTCAGATCATTTGCTCAAACCTAACAAAGTTATGCAGATTCCCATCAGAATATCAATGCCTGGACCTTTGCTCATGCTGCAAAGAGAAGGTTGCAAAACACTGAATATGAGTAGCAATTCTGGGTTAGCTTGATATTCTTCTTCTACGTTCAGAAAAAAATAGTAACAATTTCAGTCTAATTTAATTCTATAATGAAACTAGAAATTAGAATCCCTGTAGTGTTGAGCTAACCTTTCTCAAGTCAGGCTTCTTTTTTTTTTCCTTTAACTGTATCTTAGTAACACTGATGGCCCAAGGCTATCTGAGGAATAGCAAAAAAAAAAAAAAAAAAAAAAAAAGAAAAGAAAAGAAAAGAAAAAAGTCTATTAACAAGAGAAATAGTTTAAATTCTCTTGAACCTTAAAAAACTGCCTTTTAACAAGGATCTTTGTTTTTGAAAATGCTCAAGCACTAATTATTTTTAACCACAAAATATTTGATCATTTTATTCTGTAGCTATTCTTTGTGAAATGAGAGAGACACAAGCACCGGTTTATATTAAGGCTTGAGACTTCTGGTTCTCTACAGCGCTCAATTTTAAATGCTAATGCTATGGATTTTTTTTTGGATGTATTTTGTCCCCTAAGACTTTATATCTCTCTACTCTCAGTGCAATAATTGGAGTCCCTATTGGAAAGGAATTTAAAGACTATTTTTCCCATTGTCAAAGAAAAATTGCATCGGACAAGTTAAACAGGCAACGAAGACTTTGTTTAAGACTATGGCAATAGAAGAGAGAGAATGAACTCAAAAACCCTCCTCCTTTTTGTTTTGGCAGAATTAAGTGGCAGGAAAGTGGAAAAGTCCTGGAGGAAGTTAGGGGGAGGTTGGAAGACCATCTGTGCTTCTAACAGGCATTTATCAAAGTTAGGCTCCTACCTTCCCACAGAAACCGGATAGAGGGACACAACCCTTCTTGAAGATTAAATTTCAAAAGGATGCTCCCAGGTCCTTGAGAGAGACTCTCTCTCAACCTGTAAAATCCTGCAAAAGGCTCTTTAAAAATTTACATCTCAAAGGGTCAGAGAAAGCGTTTACAAGTGTAAGATTTCTCAAGTAAATGCTCTAAGACAAGGGACATCAGGGGCATCTAGTCAGGAAGAAGCCTGTGTAAAGCTTAGTCAAGCTAAGAACTTTAAGGTCATCTTTATCACCACAGTCACTATAAGAGAAAAGAAATTCTACTTCAGGTTAATATGCTCATTTCTAAGAGTGCTAAAACTTCCATTAGACCTGAGTAGGAGATGCTATCAGTCTGAAAGCTAACAAAGTAAGTCTCCAAATATTTCAGTCCTTGTTAGGAAATTCACATGTTGCATGCTTAAAATATTTATATAACCAAATTAAATAATGTATAAAATATGATATATTCTACTCTTTATCAACCTATAATGCATTGTGTCTGAAGTTTGATATTTTGTGTGTAGAATATCAAAACTATTTTATTTATAGTAGCCTAGTTTAGGATTTGCCTTTACAATGAACTAGAATCCCCCGTTTAAAATTGCGTGATTCAATCTAAGTCCATTTTTATTCAGGTTCATCGTGTTGTTGTTATTTCTACTTAGCTATATACTGTTTAAAACAGGAACGATACTTCTAACCAACGATACAATTTGAGTGTCCTATGTCATGACAAACCATATTTAAGTTCCCTGTGACTTTTAAAAATTACTTTTATATACGATTTCTTCTGCTGGTCGAACAACAGGAAGCGTAGTTGAGAGCCTCTGTTGAGGCACAGTTTGCACCATCTTCTGGTGCATTCATCTTCGTTGAATACTGATTTAAAGAGCTTTAGGACTTTAAAACTTCTTACCAGGTCTATTTGATCACAACAGACATTTTAATAGATTTTTTCAAGGCCATTTTAATACTTAGATTTTTTAATGATTATTATCACATTTTTATTTAATTTAGTTTTTTATTATTATCCTGTTTTATAAATTAAAGAATTGGAGTAATTCATAATAGAAAATTAGCAAACTGCTGTTTCCTTCTCATACGCTCTTCATTGAGGAGAAAAAATGTGGAACTAGAATTTGTCCCTATTCGGTATGTACAGTAGGCAGAATATCCCCCCAAGGGTGCCCGTGCCCTAATCGCAGAAACCTGTGAATATGTCACATTATAAGATAAAAGGGACTTTGCAGCTGTAATTAAAGTTATGGACATTAAGATAGAGAGCTTATCCTGTATAACCCAAGCAGGACCAATCTAATAACATAACCCTTTACAAACAGAATTTTCTCCAGCGGGAGAGAAGGTAAGAGACTTGAGGCAGGAGGAGGAGTCAGAGATAGTCAAAGCAGAAGAGGGACTGGACTCTTCATGGCTGGAGGGGCCACATGGAAAGCATGGGAAGTAATGTTGGCAGCCTCTAGGAGCAAAGTCTGCCCCACTAGGACAGCCAGCAAGGAAACAGGAACCTCGCTCACATCAAGGGATGGAATTTAGCCTGAATGATTTTGCAAGCAGATTGTTCCCCAAGCCACCAAGAAGGAACTCAGCCCTGCCAAAACCTTGATTTCAGTCTTATGAGACCTGGAGCCAAGGAACCCGCCCAACCACACTATGCTCAGATTTCTGATCCACAGAAATGAAGAAAGAATGAATCAGTCTTGCTTCAAGCCAGCAAGTTTTTGGTCATTTGTTATGGCAATCATAGAAAGCTAATATAATATGTTTATATAATGTATTTCCATATCTTCTTCTTATCATACTTTACAAATGTAAAATCACAAAATCGACCATATTTTCCAAACTGTATTACATGACAGATACACCTGGCAAAGTTTCCAGTCTTCTCTCACCTCTGTTGACCTGTAAAAGAAGTGCATGAATTTGCCTAGGATGAAATGATAGGCAAGGTCATTAAAATCACATATGTATGCTTATTTTTAACTTTTGGTTCTTGGGTGACAGGTAATTTTATTCTTTCATGTTATATTAAAACAAAATTTCAAATAAGAAAACTGATAGAAGGTTTTATTTTTTTTTCCTTTTTAACCTCAAAGATAGTCATCTTTATTTCTTGAGTAACTTTATATGAGATTAATACCTCTGCATCCAACAGATGTGAATTTTATAAATATATTTGTATTTATCCTGGCAGCCTGCAGTCCCTCACAATCTCTGCCAAAACTTATGAGAAGAAACAGCAACTGAAACATGCTCTTGCCTTTAATTAACAAAGAATCAGAAATAGAGAATTTAAGTACCTTACCCATCACTTAGGTTGACAATATCACAGTTTTAACTGAAAATGTAGATGTATATTAGTTTCTTGTAGCTGCTGTAACAAAGTACCAGAAACTGAATGGCTTAAAACAACAGAAATTTATTGTCTTACAGTTCTAGAATCTAGACGTATGAAAGCAAGTTGTCAGCAAGGCCATGCTCTCTCTGAAACCTAGGGGAATTCCTCCATGCCTCCTACCAGCTGTAGTGGCTTGCTGGTCATCTTTGGGGTTCCTTGAATTGTAGTTGTGTGACTCCAGTCTCTGCCTTCATCATTACATGGTGTGATGTGTGTCTTGGTCTTTATGTGGCCATTTTCTTATCAGGAAACTAATAAGTCATATTGGAATAGAGGTCTACCTACTCTAGTACAACTTCATCTTAACTAATTGTTTCTACAATGACCCTATTTCCAAAGCAGGTCACATTCTGAGATGCTGATGATTAGGACTTCAACATATCTTTCTTGAGGAGGCACAATTCAACCCATAATGAGAAGTTACCATACATTTTAATATAGAGAGTTTTAAGAACTAAAAATTATTCTTGGATTTTGAGAGTTTAAACCAAGCTCTTATTATTATGATTTCTTCTCTTTTTCTTAGGAAGGCCAGATAGGGCTCACTGTCCCTTTGTCTCTATTATGAGCCCCTCCTCCCCAACTGCACTCTGACCGGGCACCACTCACCAAAATTAGAAATACAAAACCAGTTACATTTGATCCAAAAAAATGAAATATTTAAGTGTGAATCTGAAAAAACAAGCAAAGTACATATATGCTAAAAACTACATCGTCAAAGAAGCTTTAAATATAGCAAGAGATGCGACATGTTCATGGACTGGAAAATCAACATAGTAAAGATGTCAATTCTCCCCAAATTTAGACAGGTTTAACGTAACTCCTATCAAAATCCCAGCAAATTTCTTTGTACGTACAGACAAGATTATTCCAAATTTTATATAGAAAGGCAAAAGAATTAGAATACCTAAAACAATTTTGAAAAATAAGAATCAAGTGGGAGAAATCAGTCTACCTGATTTCAAGACTTATCATAAGCTATAGTAATCCAGGCAGTGTGGTCCTGGTGGAGGGACAGACACATAGATCAATGGAACAGAATAGGCAACCTAGAAATAGACCCCCACCAGCACGCCCAACTGATTTGAGAAATGTGCAAAGCAATTCAGTTAAAGAAAGATAACCATTTCAACCAACAGTGCTGGAGTAATCGGAAATCCATAGGAAAATAAACAAGCAAATAAACAAATAAACTTTGTCCTAAGTCTCACTACTTAGACGTAATTAACTCAAAATCAATCATGGATTCAAACATAAAATGCAAAGCTATAAAACTTTTAGGGAAAGAAATAGGAGAAAATCTTCAGAGTTTAGTGTTAGGCAAATTTTCTTAGACTTAACACCAAAGCACAATTCATAAAAGGAAAAAAATTGACAAATTGGACTTCATAAAATTCAAACCTTTGATCTATGAAAGATCCCATTAAGAAGATGAAAAGACAAGCTACAGACTGGAAAAGTATTTGCAAACCACAAATCTGATAAGGGACTAGATTTAAAATATATAGATAACTCACAAAACTCAACAGTTAAAAAATTAACAATCTAATTCAAAAATAGGCCAAAGATATAAAGAGACGTTTGGTGAAAGAGTATATACAGATGCCAATTAGTTACATGAAAAAATATTCATCATTAGCCATCAGGGAAATGAAAATTAAAACCACAGTGAGATGTCACTGCACATCTGTCAGAATAGCTAAAATAAAAAATAGTGGCACCATCAAAATGCTGGTTGGGAAGCATAGCAACGGGACCACTACAGTCTGGTGGTAGGAATATAAAATGGTACAGCTCCTCTGGAAAGTAGCTTGGCAATTTATCGAAAAACTATACATGCAACTACAATACAACCTGGCAATTGCACTTCTGGGCATTTATCCCACAAATATAAAGACTTCAACTCACACAAAAACCTATACAAGAATGTTTATAGCAGCTTTATTCCCTGCAGCCAAAACTAGAAACAATCTAAATGTCCTTCATTGGGTGGTTAACCCATAGTACATCTGTACCATGGAATCTTACTCATCAAAAGAAAATGAGGAACTATGATACCCACAACAACCTGGATGGGTCCCCACAAAATTATGCTAAGTGAAAAAAAGCCACTCCTAAGAAGTTACATATTGTATGATTCCATTTATACAACATCTTTAAATGATAAATTTATAGAAATGAACAATGATCTGGTAGTTGCCAGGGATTAAGGTTAGGGTGGAGGCAGGGGGTCAGTGTGACTATAAATGGGCAACGTGAGGGATCCTTGTGGTTATGGAAATATTCTCTATCTTGGCTAAATCAATGCCAGTGTCCTAGTTGTACTATTGTATTATAGTTCTGCAACTGTTGCCATTGGAAAAATTGGATAGAAGGTAAATAGAATATCTCTTGTTATTTCTTACGACCACATATGAATCTACAATCATCTCAAAATTTTAAAAAATACTTTTAAAAACCCATCCTTCCTCTTCTGTTATTCAGTAAATGCCGCCATGGCATGACTTGATGAGTGGTGTATAGGTCCGTGCCCGGGATCCCAAACTGTGAACCCCTGGCTGCCCAAGCGGAGCACGGGAACTTAACCACTATGCCACCGGCCCAGTCCCCTCTGCTGGAATTCTTAGTGTTACCTCTCACCTGGTGACCTCATGCTCAACCTCAATGCTCAACTGACTGAAAACTCTTCCCTAAATTTTTACTTCTTTGTCGTATTTTCATTATACATTTCTATTTGCTTCCTCCTTTAAACTGTGAGCTCCTTGTCAGAAAGCTTTATCTTCAAATGACCAATGACAGCCATAGCACATGGTGATAGTACCCAGCAAATTTTAGTGACATTAATAACTGCCATTTTATATCATAATACAATTTATTTTATGGTAGCTTCTTTATCCCTAATCTTCACAAGAAATCAGCAAGATGGCTGTCTGCATTTCCATTTTCTAAGTGAGAAAGCTGGGGTCAAAAAGGTGAAGCAATTTATCTGAAGTCTCAGAGCTAGAAAGTACCAATCTGGAATCCATACTTTTAAAAGAAATCGGTTAAAAATCTTTAGATAAATCTAGTAAGAAGTTAAGCTTCCTTATATACCTGTCATTAGACCACCTAGCCCCAGGTTGTAGTAATCCTCATTTCTTAGCCATGGTTAGAATGTCATGTCTTAAAGATACAATTAAATCACTGGAAGAGCAGAATTTGAATGAGACTTTACATTTTTTTCCACTTATAAAAGAATAAACGCAGTGTGGCAGTTTCATACAAAACTAAATGTAGTCTTACCATAGGAAGCAATTGTGCTCCTAGGTATTTAACCAACCAACTTTAAAATTTATATCTACCAAAAAGAAAATGCATGCCAAAAACTAGAAGCAACCAAGATGTTCTTAAACAGGTGAATGGATAAATAAACTATGGTATATCCACACAACACACTACTATTCAGCCATACAAGTAAGTTCACTATCAAGCTTCAGAAAAATGCATGAAAATTCAATGCATATTTCTAAGGGAAAGATCTAATCTTAAAAGATCACATACTGTATGATTCCAATTATATGACATTCTGAAAAAGGAAACACTGTAAGACAGTAAAAAATTCAGTGATTCCCAGCAGTTTCGGAAAGAGAAGGAAGGAAGGGTGAGCAGGTGAAACACTGGGGATTTTTAGGGTAGTGAAACTACTCTGTATTATAATGTAATGATGGATATACAACATTATGCATTTGTCAAAACCCACTGAACTTTACAGCACAGAGTGAATGTTAAAGTAGGCAAATTAAAAAAACAAATCATTTAGGAGGTGGAATGATCCCAGGAAGGAACACAGACTGACAGGGGACTCCAACTATATTACAAATGTATGAAACAACTTCACTGAAGAAGGTGAGGGGAAAAGGTGTGACCAAAGTAACTCCAAAATGCGTGGAGTCTGTAAGACTAAAGGCAAAACGAACCACACATAGTACTGTACTCTACTCGAAGTTACTTCCCATGGGAGTACTGGTTAACAAATCTGCTATCGCTATACCTGTATACTGGAATTGAACAATTAAGTAATAGATGGCAGATGATGGGAGCCAGGTTTCTCACTGTGAGAATGGGAATTTATAGATATGCAAGGTGAGGAAGATAGAACAGTCCATGTGGTAATATATTACAAGTGGAGACATCAATATGAACTCATATTTAGCTTAATATAGATACAGATAGTTACAAATAGAAATATCTATAAAATATGAATATACATAGATTAGTATATATGCACATATATTTCCTTGCTGTGTCAGATGACAGGACCTAGAAGCAAAAATACCACAGGAGGAATGAGCACACCTAGCACCCAGTACTTGATTTCTAATACCATTCTCCAATAAAAGGAACAAGGGCTCCATGGAGAGATGGCTCCAGGCCTGGGGCAGAAAATATATTTGTGGATATATACACATACATGGATTAGTATATACATACATATTTCTGTGTTCTGTCAGCTGAGAAGCCCTAAAAGAAATGACAATATCGTAGTAACGAGTACAGCTGTTATGCAGACCTTGGTTTCTGAACCATTCTCCTATACAAAGAATCAGGTATCTATAGAGAAATGGCTGATGCCCAACTGTGGCAGGAAGCATAGAGGATGAACATGGAGTACCTTGTAACACCAGAAAGTCAGAGAGTGTTAAAAAATAAAAAGCTACACTGATGGGGGTTATGTCAAAGGGACACAGGAATCAACTGAAAGATCCCAATGACCAAAGCTAGAATAATTTGAGTAAGAAAATGAATACACTAGTTTTGGATTATAGCACAAAGTATAAAATATCCATGAGTCCATGATACCGATACAAATAAATGATTAAATGAATGAATGGGGGAGTAGAAATAAATGTCCCTCGCAGAAGAATTCCAAATAATTTATGTGGATACTACACCCTCGAGGAGGTTGGCACATCAATCCACATTTCTTAAGTGTGGGCTGTTCTTAGTGACTTCCTTCTAAGAAGGACAGCATGAATGGGAGCTGGAGAGGGGAGAGAGAAGATAGCTTTCCAGTGGAGAACCCTGGCAAGCACTACTTCAGCCAGGTGATCAAGGTCAGCATCAACAGCGACAAACCCTGTTGATAGTACATACCCTTGATATGAAGTGGTGAAAATGACACTTTCCCTCTGTAGGCTTCCTCTTCCAAACCCATAATCCCTGTCTAATCATGAAAACATCAGACAAATCCCAATAGAGGAGCATCCTACGGAATATCTGACCAGTACTCCTAAAACTGTCAATGCCATCACAAAACAAGGAAAGTCTGAGAAACCATCACAGCCAAGAGGAGCCTAAGGAGACATAACTACATGTAATGTGATATCCTAGACGGGATCATGGAAAAGAAAGACATTAGGTAAAACTAAGAAAACCTGCATCAAGTGTAGACTTTAATAGCAGATCATTAATTGTAACAAATGTACTGCACTAATATGTTAATAATAAGGGAATTTGGGTGTGGCAGATATGAGAGCTCTCTGTACTAACTGTTCTATTTTTCTGCAAATCTAAAACTGTTCTAAAAAATGAAGTCCATTAAAAAATAAACACAATGGTCAATTCAAAACTTAAACAAAACAAAAAAACTAGTAAGTCAGTGCTTTGCGCCTACATGTGGCCTTCATTTCTCTAGTGCTTTATGCTGACAATAGACTGCTTAGCATCTCGGTGTGCGCCCTATTGGTTGCCAGTGGTGTTGGATCAGGGGCTCAGCTGGTTCAGGGATTTAATTAACAGGTGTTGCTCTCCCATTCTAGCTTTTGCGTAGGGTGCAAAATGACTCATTCCCAAGTGGGAAAGTAGAGATTTTCATATCTGAACTTTTTAGTATGAATTAGCATTTTACCTTGATAGAAAGTTTGCCAAATTTTTATATTTATAAAAGTTTTAGCTTAAGCATACGGTGGTCAGTATTTATTTTCCATATACATTTTGAGTAAATATTAGGGTGAAAGCATTTATCATCTACATTGCATACACAATAAATTGTTTTTCTGAAGTAAATTTTTCACTCTTCCTCATCATCAAAAGATGTTTGCCACTCACAATTAACATATACCTTTTTGGTTTCTGCACACAAGTTACTAAGCAAGTATGGTCCCAATTATCTACTCATTTATAATTAATTTAACTCAAATTCTCACTTTAAGGTAGTCACGCTTGTGTTAAATGTGTAAATGCTGATTATTTAATATAGGAAAAGAAACTGTCAATTAAAAAAATGTCAAGAGGCAAAGCCATCCTTCAGGGAAAATTTTTAATTATGCTGCTTAGGTACAAAAAATCCCCTATTTATTATTTTCCCTTGCTTAAAAATATCTTCATCTATTCAACAATTTCAATTTTCTTTCCTGATGATATCATTAAAATAATTCTATTTAACTTTGTGCTAGTTTTCTCAAGCCAGTAATCAGAATACAAAAAAATGATCATAAGTATGTCTTGAGCATGCATAATTTTTTAAGTCAAGATTGCCTGTGTTCAATCTTACACGATATTTAAAAAGACAGGAATGCTTCCTAAAGGCCTCAGAAATAAATGTTCTATTATCTGTTAAGCATACCAGATGATTTAGGAATGTTATTACAAAATAATCTCCCACATGTTTTGCTTTCTGACAGGCAGCCAATCACATATAAATTACAGAAATTCAGGCATCATAACCTCTTCAAGTCATTTCTGAAAAACACGTTTAACAATCTTTAAAAAGTATATTAATAAAATGTATGTGTAGCACCTTAGAAAAATCAGAAAAGAGAAATTAAATGAAAATAGGAAGTAACTGATTAAGAGAAAAAAAGTATTGTTAACTCAGTCCTCATCCGGTGCTTTTAAATTTCTCTTTCCAAGAAAATCTCTGCTGACAGTGCATTCTGACAAGGCATTTGCCTATTGCCAAGCCTGGGCGAGGAGCCAAGCAGCACAGGGAATGTCAGGTAGAGGGAGGCACAGCAGTGGGAACACCCCAATGGAGGGTGGTCAAGGCAGAGGTGACAATGGAGAGAGATGGGCAACACCATTCCAGAGGTTTGGAATTAGAACAAGTCACGGAGTCAGTAACAGGCAAAAGTCAGTCCTCAGAATTGGCTTGGAAGTAAAACTGTGAAACAAGCCACACCTACAGTTAAGAGCTCAGAAACCCATAGGTCCTGGAGATCAAGGTAAAGCTACAACTGCCACACATAGGAATACAAAAGACTGATACTGGAAAGCAGGGAAAAGTAAATCAGGAAATTCACAGGACCTGAAATGGAGGAGCAATGCAGAGGCCAGACTGACTCAGAGCTCCCGTTTGCAGTCGGGAAGCCGACTCCAGGTTTCCTGCCAGCGTAAGAACCGTCCCACACCTTCTCCTTCAACAATCCCAGCCTTACAGGGGAAGCAGGCAAGTCCACACCCAACCAGAGCAGAGGAAGAGCCAAAACGCAAGCACATTTCAAAGCTTTCCCTACTAAGTGTTATCGTAGAATTTGTAATTCCCTTCCTCACCCCACACAGCCAATTACAATACTGATGAAATAATGAAAAGCAATAGGACATACTGGAGTATATGAGGAAGCCATTTGGTTTAAAACTAATTTGATCTGACCTCACATTTCTACAAGAGCCCGACATGGCCTGCTGAGCATGCATTGTACATCTTCTGTAAACATTGATGGTGTCCCCAAGCTGAGAATGATGCCCTTAAAAATAGGGATGTTTTCTCTCCCCATATCAGCATTTCTTTAAGGATAAGCATTTCTTCCCAGAAACTAAGGATTAATTACTGACCTGTTTTATCTTGTTACCAGTGACCAGCTGACCACCGATGCTGTCCTCACCTTGTGACCACTGACATGCTGTGCTAAGCATTTCACGACAGTAGTAAAAGAGATAGTCCTGTCATATGTGATGTCTATTCTTTGTTCCAAGATAGTATATAACCACGCTCTGTGCCCCACTTCCTTGGAGAGCTTCCTTCTTTGGTGGAAAATTTCTCCTGGGCTATAGTGCTCAAACTGGCTCATATAATAAACTCACCCCAATTTTGACTTATATATTGACTATGGATTATTTGCGTTGACAATACAATAGGCCTAAAAGCCTCAACCAGATCCCTCAGATTAAGCCAACTTCAGTGGGAATTCAGAGTCCAGTTCCTTTCTTCTCACATAAGTAAAAGTCTTCCTAAAATTAAGCTCCTGGAGAATGTAAAGCAATTTGGTCATGGTGCTCTCAGTACATCGTTTTTTAAATCTATAAACAAAATAAATTAAAAAATATTTTTTGACAAGAGCTGCTCATACAAGAGAACTAAAACAATTCAAATTGTCCAAAAAGGCATTGAAAATAACAAATCACAGGATGTCCTCTGTGTTGGGGCAAAAGTCTTCATTTTTTTTTTCAGATTACATTTTCAATTTCTAATGAACTTGAGATGGAAGATGGGCATTGCTTGCCCTTCACAAGGATATATTTGCTTTGTCTTTAATGTGTGCTGTGAAATAAATGTGGTGAATGAGGGCTTACTGTGAGCCTTGAATTTTCGCAGGTCCTGGTGGCTGGGAGGCTTGAGGGAGTCTAAGCTCTCTGCTGGCCTGGAACCCCACACGGCCTCGGGGCACAGCACTCATCTGTGCTCTAATTTGTTTCCACTTTTCAGAAACAGTATAAAGTCATTCACTTTCCATTCCAAAGATTTAAATGTCTGGTTTTCCATCTCATTGATGATGAGTTTACAGAAGCTGACAGAGAAAGGCTTTCGATGAAGTGTGCCTGCCCCACCCTCCTGGGGCTCACAGAGGATTCCATAGACTTCTGGAGCCTTGCTCTACTTTTTCAGATTCTGTTTTGGATCAATTCATTATTTCAATAAACATCTATTGGCTGTCTGCTATACCCGGCACTATATTGGTGACTGTTCCCCAGAGGTGTTTTGAGGAGAAAATATGAGATAATAGACAATGGCAATATAATGTGTAAATATTTTAAAAACGGTGTCATTAGAGTGGGGACTCTGGGAGCTCATTGACTTTTTGAGGGTTCCCAGAAAGCTTTCTGGAGGAAGTGATATCTAAGCTGAGGTTTAAACGTAAAAAGGAATTAGATACACAGATTTAAATGATGTGAGATGTGTTCCAGTCAGCTGAAATGTTCTGTAGCCTAGTCCGGCTAGAAGATAGAACAATACAAAGAATTTGAGATGAGAGTAAAGAAAAGGGGGTTCCAAATCATGAGGAGCCACTTGACTAAGAGCAAAATTAAGTGAATAGGAAGAGAAAGAGGACCTCCTGAATAAGGGCATGCAAAGGGACCAGAAGTAAACCCAGGAGGGTTGTGGTAACTGAAGCTAAGGAAAGTGAGTTTCAAGGATGTGAGAAAATGATGAATAGCAGATATGAAAGGCTGATTACACGATAGGACATCAGCCAGACCCTAAGTAAAAATAGAACTCTGACCCACAACCTACAGCAACCAGCCCCGGAATCCAAACCACAGCCTCTGATCAATAGACCCCATTTGGCCAAGACTTGATCAACAACTGAGAGCTTCCCTAATTTTTACCCTTACTTTCAACTTGCAACCAACCAGAGAAAGCCAAACACACACCCTTAAGCAACCCCATAGGACACTCTGCTTCCAGCTAGTCTGCCTACAGCTTCTCCACACCCACAGCCTTCAAGACACACCTGAAGCTTCCCTTTTGTTTTCTCACTATAAAGGTTCTACTCTCCCCTGCCTGCCTTTGAGTCTCTGTCAAACACAAGCAATGGTGGGGGACCCTCTTGCTACAGGAAATTCTGAATAAATAGCCTTTGCTTGATCTCATTTGAGTGGTATTTATCTCCCCAAGTATAACCAATCTTTTTTTAAAAGGAACGTGATTTGGAGAGGGAAAAGAAAGAGCACAGAATCTGCCAAGATGATGGCAGGCAGCTCGATGATTCCTGTCCAATGGCTTCTAATTTCTTTGACAATGGAGGGGGAGATTATTTTCTTAGGTCATCTCAAGAAGTAGGATGTCTGAAGCAAGTAAGAAGACTTAGTTTGCTGCTGGTTTATCACCAAGACTATGATCTAAATGTTGGAGTGCCTCAGGGCACCAGGAAGGGGGTCTCCAGACCTCTGCTTGCTTTAGTCTTGACTCTTTCCTCAGACAGCACAGCATAGCAATTAAGAGCTTGGACTTTACAGTCAGCCTGCATTCACAATCCCAGCTCTACCACTTACTAGCAATGTGTCTTTAAGAAGTCATTTTGTTTCCCTGTGCCTCAGTTTCCTTCACCTATAAAATGGAGATGATACTAGCACTAACTTTTGGGGTTGTTTTGACAATTAACTGCTTTTGTAAAAACATGTAGAACAGTGTCTGGGACATATTAATTACCATATAAGTATTTCTTAAATAAATAAAATTATTCTCATGTCTTCGGAGGATTGCTAACTTCTATCTCCAGCCCAGATAAACCTTCTAAGTCCAAATCAGTACATCTAACTACCTAAGTGACTTCCTTTCTTGAACGTCTCGCAAGCAACTGTCACAGGACAAAAATCATAATTCTACATCTCTCTATGGATTATCTTATATTTGATAGAAATTAGACAGTAATGGAGAAGAAAACTCGAATCACAAAGTTTCCATGAGAGCTTTTTCTCCATCTCCATAGGATGTTGCCCTCAGCTTCTCAAGCAGGGTTGGTGAATAGGAGTGGAGGAAACTTCTATAGGGTGGGAGGAACGCTATGAGAAGTTCCCTGGGATTCATCAATTAGAAAGTGCATACATGTCTACGGGAATGTGTCCAGCTGTTGTGCTCACTGATATAACAATGATGCAGCTCCAAGGCACCTCCCTGGGTTTTACAATTACTACTTTAAAGTTACACACCTGTGACATGATGGCATGTTCTCAGGGGACTGATTCCAACCAAGCCTTTCTACCTCCAGTAGCCTCAGTGGATTTACTATTCCTTCTAATCTACACTGTAGAAACAGACAACACAACAGGCTGTCCTTCATCCTGCATTCCTTCTCCCAGGAAATGGCACCACCAAAGCCCCAGACTGCCCATGCAGAGACCTGCCAATCTCTCCTGGAACTACTTTTTACTTTCACACTCAGTTACTTTTTCCAAGTGCTGTCAATTTGACTTTCTCCAAACTTTTCACTTTTTGCATGGTCAAAGCCACCACTGTGATCCAAGCCACCACCATCTCCCCAGTATCCTGCAGTAGCCCGCCAATATCCCAGGGTCCTGCCTTCACACTCCTCCAATTTTCTCCATTAGCAATCGATCAAAATACAATCTTTCTTCTCTGCTTAAAACCTTAAAGAACTTCCTGCTTCTCTTAGCATAAGGTACCATAATATCCTTAGCTTTTCCTAAATAACATCTTGCATGAACTGGTCCCTGACTTCCTCACCAGTCTCTTACTGAACCCTGTCTTCTCTCCCCAGACTTCAGGTATCTGGTCTTCTGTGAATTTCTTCTTCAAGGGCTTTGCATAAGTGGTCCTTCATTCCTGAACTGACCTCTACAACTTTGCCTAATTAACTCCTTCTAACATTTGAGTGTCAAATGAAATGACACTTTCACCAAGAAGATTTGCCCTTCATCTTTCTGCTTAACATGGCTTATGACACCTGCAGGAAAACAATTTATTGTGCCATTGTTGTCTGATGCCTGTTTCTTCTCCTTGACAATTAGCCTCATGAGAGCAACATCCAGCCCATACCCGGCGTTGGTTGAAAGCTTGTTGTATAAATGTGAGAGGGCTATGGAGAAAAAAGAAGGATTTGCACAGAGAGAGAATGATAGATTATATAACAACATTAATGGTCTGCTTTAGGTTTAGGACATAATTTAGGATGACATCGTACAGTGCAGCAGTTGAGACTGGAGGTGAAGGAGGGTTTTGTTGAGTATACAGGAACAACAGAGCAAGGTAGCTAAAAATATGTCAAAAATTATTCAAATTTATGAGATTTAAAAAGAATCGCTAAGAAATAATTTTTTTCTGGTCTCATGCACATAAGACTTGGTAGTATAGGTAGATTCATAAATTTCATTTAGAAATTCTAAACTTGATCTCAACTCAGAGCAGAGCAAATTGTTGAAGGAAAGGGAATACTTTTTCTGTTTTGAAACTATATTTTAAGCATCTGTTGATTCATGGCAGAAACAAGTACAGTGAAATCAATAAGAAAATAAAAATTACTGGCAAAGAAAAGGATAATGATAATTAGATTATGTATTTACCTGCATAAAAGACCAAGTTGATTAATATAGCACATTACTAAAGTTGTGGATACAGACATCATTAATCCTTTTTTTCTCCCAAGTAGTATTTTTAGAAGAAATGAGCATAAATAGTATAATTCACTTCCAAAAAAATGCATGAAAACAATTTATTTATAAGACCTGGCTGGTTGATGTTAGATTAAAATTATATTAATTGCCTTTACCAATGAGGTAATGTTAGTTAAAAGGAGTTTTTTTAAATATTTTATTTGATACTAAGAAAATGCTGAATTGGTTATCAAATTACCCGAGGCAGAGATAGTTAGAAACGAATTTTACAGGAAGAGCTGATAGATATTTCGCATTCATTTAAGAAAGCTATAGGACAAGTAAACAATTATGCCAGATGTTTTGTGTCAGAGCAACTGCGTTTTGTTTTAGCTGAGCCCAGCAACTCTCACAGGGCATCCTGGGAGATGACATCTCGTGCAGGGCAATATATGAAATCAGGTGTTGCACACAGAGGGAGCACAATTTACTGCAAACAGCTTTAACAGTCTCAGCAAAATATTTGTTTCATGAAGAAAAAAAAAGTTCAACTCATCTCTCCTTGCAAAAGAGAGTGTTAATAACTTCACAAGATAAATGTTTGCCTTTCTTTAGACTTTTGCCATCTTGTGCAGGCTTTGTGGGATTTATAAGTGGAATTTTAAAACAATTTTCTGCATCTTTGATGTCATAACCCTTAAGCCCCTCTCAAGGAATCACAGATCTAAGGATGTGGTGGCAGGGTTGGGAGGTTAGTAATGAAGATGGCCAATACATATGACGTTTTTATTTGTCAAAGAGCAGTGTGAATATTCAAGGAAATAATTCTGTAGATTTCCCTTTCCTGGCCTATTTCATTTTCACAGGACTGCTTCTATAATATTTCTTACTTCAATTTTAGGAAAACCTCAGAAAACTGACATCTATCCAGACTATGTAAGCACCTCAGGCAGTCGAGTTACCAAGCTGTTTACATGGCAACAGTAGCTGTCCAAATATCTCAAAAAAGCTATCATAAGTCATCATGTCATGCTGTAATTCTATTTTTTGTGAGGGCATATAGGCAGACATTAAGCAATCTGGCAAGAAAATCACAAAAGATAATCATGCATTTATGTTACTCAGTGTGGCTCAAAATTACAGCTGGCAGTAATACTGTAGCTCATTTGTGTAACACTTTTCTGGAACTCTCCAAATGCAGAAGCATACCAGAAGTAAAAAATATACCCACAAATTAATTGCCTAAATATTTTGAAGATTGGAAACTCATAGTCAAATGAGCAAGGAAAAGTTTTTTAAATTGTGTATTTTGAGTTAGTGACAATAATTTTATCTGTGTATCAATGCAATCTTTCTCCAAATAACCACTCGTCATAGTCTAAATGAGAAGGAATTTCTAAATTGATTCAGGAAAAATGAGGACATTGTTATATGTTTAAATTCATACTGTATTCTAATATATTATTTTTCCCTTTAGGAATTTACAGAAAATCACCAGGAAAAAAGGAATAGTCTAATGCTTAATGTGTCTGTGCAGCACAGAGGAAAAGTAGCAGTTCATAGACCTGATCTGTGTATGGGATGCTTACTGGGGAGGGTAATGGGTTGAGTTGTGTCTCCCAAAAAGATATGTTGAAGTCCTAACCCCTGTACTTGTGAATGTGACCTTATTTGGAAATAGGGTCTTTGATGATATAATCAAGCTAAGATGAGGTCATTAGGATGGGCCCTAACCCAATAACACCTGTGTCCTTATAAGAAGGAGAGAAGAGGGACTGGCCTGGTGGTGTCATGGTTAAGTTCCCATGTTAAGCTTTGGTGGCCCAGGGATCGCCAGTTCAGATCCTGGGCAGGGACCTACACACCGCTCATCAAGCCATGCTGTGGTGGCATCCCATATAGAACTAGAAGGACTTACAATTAGGATATACAACTACATACTGGGGCTTTGGGGAGAAACAAAAAGAGGAAAATTGGCCACAGATGTTAGCTCAGGGCCAAGGTTCCTCACCAAAAAGTGTACCTTTAAAAAAAGGAGGGGAGAAGAGACACAAAGACACACACACGTACACACAGAGGGAAGGCAGTGTGAGGCCACACAGAGAGAATGCTATGTGATAACCAGCAGAGAGACTGGAGTGATGCATCTGCAAACCAAGGAACACCAAGGGTTGATGGCAAGACCAGAACCTAAGAGAAAGAGAAGGAACAGATTCTGCCCTGGAGGCTTCAGAGAGATCATGGCCCTGCCGACCACTTGATTTCTGAACTTCTAGCCCCCAGGGCTGTGAGAGAATAGATTGTTGCTTTAAGCCACCTAGTTTGTGCTACTTTGCTATGGCAACCTTTAGAAACTAACACAGGATATGTCCTCAGAAGCAACACCTAAATGGAAGTTAGAGGGAGAAGAAACTCTGATGCAGTTACAGCAGGACCTCAGGTGATCTCACCAGAGACCCTGGAGCTGCAATGGCCCTTCAGGGTTGCTCCCAATTGAGTCCATGGGCCAGGGCTTGGTTCCCAGTTGTGGCCATGGCCTGGGCCTTTGTACCCCTGCACAGAGCACGCACTGGACATAGGTCACCCCAGGATGTAATCTTCCAGCCAGGGATGATGCCCAGACAGAGACTCGACTGTGACCCCCCAACAAGCCCGCTGCCAGGAGCTTAGGGAAGTGAGTGCCTCCATCTGGAAAGGAAGATCTGGACTGGCCACCACAATATTTACTACACCCTTGTGCACACATGTGAATATTTCTGTAGGACAGATTCCAAAATTACTAACATTGTTTGCTCAAAAATTGTGAGTATAAGTTTGATAGACATTGCCACGTTGCCCTCGCTGAAGTTAAACACCAATTTACTCTCCCATCACCAGCACATGAGAATGTCCATGTTCCCTCATCCACCCACGGCCAACCAGATGGATGAAATAGTGTATTTTATTTTAATTGATACTGCCAAATTATTAATACAGTGCAATATCTTTACAATGTAATTATTGACCACTTTTTGTTTCTTCTAAGTTTTATGCATATTTTTGCACATTTCTTATTGTGTTTAAGTGATAGTAAAAATATATATTTTCAATTATTTGCAGGAGTATAAATGGTAAATATTTTTTAGCCCCATTTTTGGAGCGATTTTTATCTTTGTTAAATAATATCTTTACAATACTGGAAAGTTCAATATTTCTGTTTTCAAATCTCAATAGTTTATGTGTTTGTGTTTATTGCCTAGTATTGTCTTACATAAGATTATAAAAGCATTTGTGTATAATGTCAAAGTAATATCATTACATTTATCTTTTAATCATTTGGAATTTATTATTATGAATAATACCAGGTAGGGGTTCAACTTTTTATTCTAAATTGATCGTCAATTGTCCATATAATGCTACTTGCACAGTGATTAGTTATACCATAAATTTTCACATATAGGTGTTTTACATTTTATTACTATAATTTTATAGTATACTATGATATCAAAAAAGTTTTTAATCCCTTAAACACTTCCTTGGCTTCATTTCTCTCTTATATACTTGCAGAGAAACTTCAGCTTGTTCAATTTTATTTCCAAAAAATTCACTGGGAAAGTCATTGATTGTACTCCATTTTCAGATTAGCTTTGTGTTATTTGACATCGTCACAGTCCTGATTCTTTCCATTCAGGAACTTCCTTGGTGGAACTGTATAGGTTTCTTCATAAAGGTCTTATTGATGCTTTTAATGTTTTCTTTGCTTCTTAATCTTTTAAAATTTATTCCTAGGCATTGGAGTCTTTGGTTCCCTGTTAAGACACGAGTTTTTGTTTTTCTTCATTACACTTATTGATTGTTATTTATCACTTGTGTATTAGCTAGTTGACTTTATTTTCAAACTCTTTTTCAAAATATTATTTATTGGAGATTTTCTAATATGGCTCAGGTTTTCCAGAGAGAAAAATAATGTCATCTGCTAATTATGACAATATAGTATCACTCTTACAATAATGATAATCACCCTTTTCCTATTTGACTTAGAATTATTCTAAAATTTAAAAATAAAATACCATGTCTCTTACAACATTTTGAGACAAATTTTTTTCAAGGTAAGAAACTTTTCTCTCTTTCTCAGCTTAGGAAATAATTTTGTTATTTTTGGCTCTTTAAATTTTTTTTTAGCTTCACAATAGGTCATGGAGAAGTCCAGCTCCAGACCAAAATCCTATATGTGATCCTTCAGACTTGACTCTAGGCAGTTACAAAGGCTTTACCTGGCAGATCTCATAGTGGAGGCTGCCTTCCCGTGCCAGACGGTGCACAGACAATGCCTTGCAGTCTCTGGAGGGAATTTCAGTCAAGGACTCAGACCCCACCCTCCAGGCTAGCCGTGTTCTTGGGAATATTTACATTCAATGTCTATGCACTTCATTCAGAGGTGGCCCTTGGCCAAGACCTTTCTCAGTTGTCTCTGCTAAGACCCCCTTATCAGGGGAGTTGAAGATACCATTCTCACTATGACTCAGAACTCAGCAATTTTCCTCTCCTAGTCTAGTCTTCCCCTCCCCCTTTTGCCAGGCCCTGGGTCCATAAAATGGCAGAGTCCTTCATTCAGGGCTCTCTTGGCAGTGAGACTCATTGTTTTAATGGACCACCTCGACACCTGGCAGCTCCGATCTCTCTCTCAGCTCTTGACAGTAATAGAGTTTATCAAATTCTCTTCATGGATCTTTGAAATGATAATATGATTCTTTTACTTTAATCTGTTAATATAGTGAATTGCATTAATAGCTATCAGAATGCTGAATTACACTTGTACCCCTGGGAAAAATCTCAGTTGGTTACGGTGTATTCTTCTAATAGACAGGCAAGTAAGCTTTTTGTTGTTTTATTTAGGTTGTTGGCCTCTGTGTTTCTAAGTGAGACTGAACCATAGTATTTACTTTAGTTGGCGCTCTCTCTCTCCCTCTCTGCACGATCTCCTTGTTTGGTTTTCATGTCATTCAGACCCTATAGATGTTTTCCGCAGGTCCATGCTCTGAAATAAGTGAAAAAGCCTGGTTATTAGCTCTAATATGCAGCTGTGTCTGGTGTTGAGGTAGAACTTAGATGTCTGATGTGAGGATGGAATATTCACTTTTGTTTTGTTTTTCATTTTTACAAAATCTGAGCATCTTTGTGTTTTAAGGAGGGGTTTAAAAAAACATAATTTTTTTGATGGCTGGAACTTTGGACTTACTGTTTTCAATTTTTTCATTTACTGGATGTTATGTTAACATTGTTTCCTTCTCTTTTCCTCTTTTATCCTGAGAATACACAATGCCTTTTTTATTCATTTTTATTGTTTTCTCAGCATTTTGGTAATTAAATATTAGATTTCTATCTTTCCAATGTTGTTTCTTTTACTAAAACATATATTTTAACTAATTTTTTTTATTAATGTTGAGAATTTATCCTATCCCTCTCCATTTATAGATACACTTTTCTCAGCACCAAAAAAGTTTTATTAAAATCATATGGAATTTTTATTCCATATTTTTTTCTACTATGGTTTGGCTGTTTTAGAAATTGTTTAGAATTCAAAGCCACAGAGTATCAGCAATTACTTTCTTTGCATAAAGATTGTAAGTCTAGCTGCACCATTTTCTTTGCCAAGCACTCTTTCTTATAACCCATGATATCCTCTTTCTCTCACTCCTTTATGCTTGGCTGCATTCTTGTGATTTTCTGCTTTTGTTTTCAGGCAAAGTGGATAAGTGGGAGGTAAAATTTCAGATTCGATGCATATTTCTATTTTCTCATACAATTTAAATGACAATTTGCCTGACTACATCCTTGTAGATTGTCTATAAGCCTGACAAAAATTTGAAAACTGCATAATACAAAATGTAGGTGTGTATGGATATGGGCAATAGAAAGCCTCATGCATTGTCACTGCGAAGTAGGCTAGTGTAGCCATTTTGGAAAACTGTCTAGCATTAGTTAATCAAATTAATTATACAAATATATTATGACCCAGTAATTCCATTTCTCGATATATATAATAATGAAAATTGTGCATACATCCAAATAAAGACATGTATGAGAAATTCTCTACAGTGTTATCTGTTGGAGTGGCCAATTAAAGGCAAATGCAGTTACACTAATAGGAGAGTAGACACTTTAAATACAGTGAGTATGCACAATAGAGTATCATAGAAGTAAAAGACAGAATGTACACATAACAAAAAATTTTAATTACATCTTACTTGGTAACATGCAAAAAAAAAAAAGAGAATGAAATATGAAATACAAAAAAATGCATATAAGAATTCCTAGTAACATACAGACTACCATGACTAAATCATGAAAAAATAGAAAATCTGTACAGTCCAATAATTAGAAAGATGAATTAATAATCAAAAACCTCCCACCAAGGAAAAGTCCAGGACCAGATGGCTTCACTAGTGAATTCTATGAAACATTTAAAGAAGAATTAATGCCAATTCTTCTCAAACTCTTCCAAAATGTGAAAAGGAGAGAACACACCCAAACTCATTTTACGAGGTTAGCATCAGCCTGATACCAAAGCCAGATAAGTACCTTATGAGAAAAGAAAACTACAGCCCAATATCACTGTTGAATATAGATAGAAAAATTCTCAACAAAATATTAGAAAACTGAATTTAACTGGTACATTACAAGGATCATACACTATTATCAAGAGGATTTATCTGTGGGATGCAAAGATGGCTCAACATCCACCATCACTGTGATACACCACATTAATAGAACAAAAGATAAAAATCGTATGATCAACTCAATAGATGCAGAAAACATATTTGACAAAATTCAACATCTATTCATGACAAAAAAAAAGAGCTGTCAACAAATTGGGTATAGAAGGAACATACTTGAACACATCAAAGGCCATATAAGACAAGCCCACAGCTAACATCACACTCAATGGTGAAAGGTTGAAAGATTTTCCTCTAAGATCAGAAACAAACAAGGGTTCCCACTCTCACCATTCTTATTCAACAAAGTACTGGAATTCCTAGCCAGAGCAATCAGACAAGATAAATAAATAAAAGGCATCCAAAATGGAAAGCCAGAAGTAAAATTGTCTTTGTTTGCAGATGATATTACTTTATATATAAAAAAAGCCTAAAAGTTCCACCAAAAAACTGCTAAAAGTAATCAATTCAGTAAAGCTGCAGGACACAAAAATCAACATAAAGAAATCAGTGGGATTTCTATACACTAAGAAGAAAATATCTGAAAAAGAAATAAATAAAACAATCCCTTTCATGATGTCATCATAAAGAATAAAATTCCTAGGAATAAATTTAACCAAGGAGGTGAAAGATCTATACACTGAAAACTACAAGACTTTAATGAAAAAGAAAAAAAAAATGGAAGACACTGGCAAATGGAAAGAGATCCCATTTTCATGGATTGGAAGAATGTTGTTAACATGTCCATACTACCCAAACCATCTGTAGATTCAATGTAATCTTTATTAAACTTCCAACAGCATTCTCGCAGAAATAGAAAAAACTCCTAAAATTCATATGGAATCACAGAAGACTCCAAATAGCCAAAGAAATCTTGAGAAAGATCAAAGCTGGAGGCATCATACTTCTTGATTTCAAACTATCTTACAAAGTTATAGTAATCAAAACAGTATGGTAGTGGATAAAAACAGACACATAGGCCAATGGAACAGAATCAAGAACCCAGAAATAAACCCCTGCATATACAGTCAAATAATATTCGACAAAGGAGCCAAGAACACTTAACGGGGAAAGGATTGTCACTTCGATAAATGGTGTTGGGAAAACTGGATAACCACATGTAGAAAAATATAATTGGGCCCCTTTCTTACATCACTCGCAAAAATTAACTCTAAATGGATCAAAGAAACATAAGACTTGAAACCATAAAACACCTAAAAAAAAACAGAGGAAGAGCTCCCTGACATCAGTCTTGGCAACAATTTTTTGTATATAACACCGAAAATACAGGCAACAAAAGCAAAAATAAACAAGTGGGACTACACCAAACTAAAAAGATTTTGAATAGCAAAATAAGCAACAAAATGAAAAGGCAACCTATAGAATGGGGAAAATTTGCAAATCATAAATCTAAGGATTGAATATCCAAAATATATAAAGAACTCATACAACTCAATTGCATTAAAAAACTCACAATTCAATTAGAATATGGGCAGGGGAACTGAATAAACATTTTTCCAAACACCAACAAATGGTGAACAGGTGCATAAAAAGATGCTCAATATCACTAATCATCAAGGAAGGGTGAATAAAAACCACAATGAGATATCACCTCACACCTGTTAGGGCGTCTGTTATCAAAAAGAGATGAGTGTTGGCAAGGATGTGGAGAAAAGTGAACCCTTGTACATTGTTGGTGGGAATGTAAGTTGGCACAGTTGCTATGGAAACCAGTATGGAGGCTCCTCAAAAAAATTAAACATAGAACTACCATATGATCCAGCTATTCCACTTCTGGGTATACATAGGAAGGAAACGAAATCACTATCTTGAAAAGATAGCTGCACTCCCATGTTTATTGTAGTGTTATTCACAAGAGTTAAGATATAGAAACAGCCTAAGTGTCTGTGAATAGATGGATAAAGAAGAAAAGGATATGTGAGGATTATACATACATGCACATACACACACACATATATGCATACGCACACAGGCATATACACATACTCATATATATACGTACACACACACAGGAATATTATTCAGCCATGAGAAAGGAAATCCTGTAGTTTAAGACAACATGGATGGACCTTGAGGGCATTATGATGAGCAAAATAAGTCAGACAGAGAAAGGCAAATATTATATCATATCACTTATATGTGGAATCTAAAAAAGCCAGATTAGTAGAAACAGAAGTTAGAATGGTGGTTGCCAGGAGCTGGGGATGGGGAAATGAAGAGATGCTGGCCAAAGGGTACAAGCTTCCAGTTAGAAAATGAGTAAGTTCTAGGGATCTAATGCACAGCATGGTGATTATAGTTAACAATACAGTATTATACACTTGAAAGTTGCTAAAGGAATAAAACACAAACATCCTTACCACAAAAACATGGTAATTATGTGACATGATAGAGGCATTAGGTAATGCTACAGTGGTAATCATTTGTATCGAATCGACAAATTGAAATATAACATTGTGCAAATTTAAGATGCAGGATTATATCTCAGTAAAACAGGAAAATAATAAATGAGATTTCCAAACAAGTTCTTAGATGTTTGTCAATTCCATCCTTTAAATGTTTTATTATTAATATATTGCTTTTATTTTTTATTATCTTGTTCCTCCTGCTTATGTCACTTATAGGGGCTTTAGAAGTATGTCCTTCATGGCAAAATCTTTGAAAAAGCAAAAGTTTTGAAAAACTATAAGTGATTACGAATTCTTAAAGTAAGCACAATGTCTCATTGTTTATTTGTCCTAATTTTCTTTAGGTGGTTTTTAGTCATCTGTTTCTGAAGGTTTGCCTAAATATCAGTAAACATTTTAAAGGGGAAGCTGGAGAGATGTAGAATAGAGAAGATATTCTTCATTTTATTTAGGCAACAAATATTTATTAATCAATAATATGCAAATAATGACAATAAACATTTATGCATATGGTTATTTCCCTTTGAAGACCTCATTATAAACAGGCATATGGAGAGAGGAAAGATAATCGTGACTAATTATTTTGGAATTAGGATGTGTGTTTAAAGAAACAATGCGTATGAGTAATTCTGAGATGAGCAGTTAGGAAAAATGTGACTACAATTTATCCCCATACTTTTAAAACTGCATTTATTCCTAATGCATTTTAAAATGAATGGTATCTAACAAGCAAGGACAGATACTAGCCAAACATGAATTATTTTCAAATATAACTTCCCAGTTACACAAATAATTTTAAATCATTTAGAAAACATACAAGTGAATATTAGACTTCACAAAAATTCACTTTTTTCTCCATGGCTATGCCATTAAATAGTAAAATAAAATTGGTCCCAACATTGTTTATGTCTTGAAAATGAAATATTTTTAAATGTTAAAACTAAAAAAGAGTCAAAGGATAGAAGTGGTTGCATGGAGCTTTCAAGCTCTCAGAATCTTTGCAGGATAATCATTCTCTATAAAAACATTCTATCTAAAACAACCACCAAAACTACCCCATTTGTTCCCAATTTTCACCACCATTTTTTAATTTTCTCCACAAAATGTATGACAGCTGACATAATATACATGATGACCCAACACAGTGATTAAGGGTACCACGCAGAGCCTCATGGATCATCTGGATGCGCTTTGGCTTTTAGTGTAAGTGAAAGGGGAAGGATTGGAGGATTAAAGCAGAGAAATGAAGTGATCTGACTTACATTATAAAGGGATCACTGGAGCATCCATGGAGAATAGATGGCAGTGGGGCAAAGGCAGATGCAAGGAGACCACGCAAAAAATGGACCAAGCAAGAGATGATGGTGACTTGGAGCATGGCAGCTCAGGAAGAAAGCAGTGGACTTCCATCTCCAACATCAGAAGTGAAGACAACAGCCTTCAGAGACAACAGAGACTGCTAAGCCAGCTCCCACAAGTACAGAAGTTCATGTCCCTGTGACAAACCCTTAATATATGTAGCAGAGAAAAAGATGGAGAGAGGAAAAAAATATATATACGTACATACACATACACTATACACATACATACATATATACATTTCCCAGTGGTTCTGCTTCTCTGATTGGAATCTGACTGATACAGGTAGTTAGGTAAGTAATATTCAAGCAAAATTTACAAAGTGAAATAAAGATAATCGAATCATTGACTTGATGGGAGTGAGGAGGTCTAAAGGAGATGGAAGAATTAAGCATGGCTGGCTTGGAGGACTGGATGGATGGTGGTGGCATTCACTGAGATTGATAATGTGAGAGAAGCAGCAAATTTACGTGGGGAAACCCAGTCCCCATTTGAATCTAATATTTGACTGAATATCCTGTAGTATCAAATACCTATTAGAGTATTGGGTAGAGAAACAAAGGGTGAGTTAGAAGATGAACATTCTGAGTTAAGAAGAGGAATAGGAGGAAACCGCGTCCAGGAGCAGAGCTGCAGAACTTGAAGGTGGAAGGAGGAGTGAACTGAGTCAGTTGCAGCAGAGGGTTTAAGTAAGGAAGAAACTGACAATGTCCTCTGCATTTAACAATTAGGAAATCATTAACAACCTTAGCTAGAGCAACTTACATTTTACATTTACATTTATTTTCTTGGCAATAGGTAATGAAAAGCAGTCCCCAAAATGGACATCAATGTGTCTTATATGTGATTTTATGTGCATTACTTTTCTTCCCAAATAGATTTTATATATCTTAAAGGAATAAAAGTGCCTATGGTTCGGTATTTACCTTGGAGATCAGTATAATGCAAAAATACACACAATGCACTCAATAAATGTTTTTGACCTGACATGGTTTTGTAACCCTTGGCCTTTGCTTCTGCTCCACTGTAATGCTTTTGTTCTCATCTTGCTGCCTCTCATTTCCCACATTATACTCCTGACCCTTGATCTTATCTTTCTGTATTTGTAGGTTCTTCTCCAACTTTTAAATAATGACATTCAACACTGGATATTCCAATACTAATGGCTCTTCCAGATCTACTGATAGCTTCAAGAATATTTTTTTACTAGCTATTCTTTTGTCCTCCAGAGTCATTTTATTTCACAAGTATTGGTAACACCTCCCCCTCCCCCAGTTCAAACCTCCCTTTAAGGATTATTAAAGTATAGACTCCCTTAAAATACGTTGATAAGCTTTAAAATATTTTTTCTTATGGAATTGGGAGCAACTATTATAATATTAAAAATAAAATAGCAAAATGACTATTTTAAGCATACACACTATAGAGCAGAAACTGTTGCAAATATTTTATAGGTATTATCTCATTTACTCCTCATAAAAACTCCATGAGAATATTATTATCCCCAATTATAGATTAGCAAACTAAACAGAGAAGTTAAATAGACTTTCCCAAATCCACACAACTAGTAACAGTTGAAAAAAACATTGAGTAAAGTCTTTCGGACTTCAGGACCCCAAGATATACATTGATATGTATTTAATGTGTACATTAAGTAAGAGATGACCATTTTGGAATTCACGCAAATAACATGAATCACTCAAGAGCATGACTTATATGTTGCTAGTGAAATTTCTATTCCAGAAAAAGTTGACATTTTAGAAAGACAGCTGAATTTTCTATGTAGGCAACATTTTCTGAGATAAAGTAAGTTTGATCACAGTCTTGGTACTCTCATTAAAAAACACAGTCATTTGAGAAGGTGAAATCTGAACAGTAACCAAAATTTTCTTTGTTACAAAATATCTCTCTCAAATTACATATCCAAATTTTTGAAATTCTCAAGGTAATTATACAGTTGTGTTAGTAGATCAAAATCTGTCACACATGACAAAATGGTGTTTGAGTTTGGAGGGAATGGGAGAAAGGCAGGTACTTGGATGAAAGGCAGAGTGAATATGTACTCAGAAGGAAAACTGGTTAGAAAAGTAACAAAGGACGATAAAATTGCCTCCTGGAAAGTAAGAGAAAAGAAATGGAAATTTTCCCTGGGAAAATTGGAAAGGACAGACAACATCTGCCCACAGGTTTCAGAGAAAGCAAGAAACGCAAACACACAACTGCCAGGATTGCTGTCAACAGATGTGTTCCAAGACCCAGAAAAGGGAACTGGGCCACATGACAATGACACAGGTGCTTTTTCCTGAGCCTGGCCTCAGTGTGCCCCCCTCCCCATCAATCTGCTTTACAAGGTTACACAGAAATTGAAAATGTCTATGACTGATGAGTCACCCCAAGGAGGCCACAACCAGGAAGAGGGTCCACAAATAATCATTTGGTTGAAAGTCTAAAGATAGGATCCTTTGGGCTAATCTATTGATAATTTATAAAATGAGTAGGATAACATGTTAAAGTATAATTCGTCCCTAACCCCTTGCTAGCTATTGTTTTAGTAAAAGATGCTTTCCTGCAAGTTGCTGAGGATATGGAAGTTTTGAATGATAAAGTAAGATAGGCTTTATTTTGGAAGACTGAAAAATGTTATTTGGGGATGGGGTAGAAACACTAATGCTATGCCAGAGGCTTCCATCAGCCAGGTATGACCATGTCTTGCTGAGGTAAAAAGCACTGGGAAAATGTGTTGCCGTAACAAGAAGGATTAGAGTGGGTACAAATTTCTAAATCAAAACTTGGCCAAAAGGAAAATGAAAATGTCTAGTATAGCAAACACCTTCTGCTTGTAAAGGAAACATCTTTGACCACAATGGGCCATTCCTTTCTGTCTACTGTGGAATCAGGAAGTGATCAAAGCAAAGGATAATTCCACAACACGGACAGTGAGAGGACACAGCTCCCCTGTGCCTCCCTCATTCCACAGGGAGGCGGGTCAGAACTTCACTGATAAATGCAGTCCTGCGTGTGAATAATGAGGTGAAGGGAGACCAGAGCTGGGCTCCCTGCATTTCATACCAATAGCCATGCAAGGGGATGTATCATCCTTTAAGCATCTTCCCTAATACCTTATGAGGAAATTTTTGCTATGCCATATTTCACATTTCTACGTTCATCTTTCTGAAACAAAGGTCTTATAGAATGCCCCATCCATAGCATACTACAACCTATAATTACCTTGATTCATACAACATTGTTATGGTCAATTAATGTCCAGCAAAAATGTTCTGTCTTTTATAGAGTAGAATTGCATTGAGAAGTAGCTTCTCAACCAGAAACTAGATTTAGCCACTAGGCGTGACCACATGATAGGACTTCTTTGAATGGAATGTGAGACACTTTCTGGTCTGGCCCAAAAAAGGCCCCACGCAGTACTGCTGTATGCTTTTCTCATTCTCTGGCTAGAATATATACACGCCCTGGTGTGAGCTTAGAAGCCATTTGTTGAAGATGGTAGAGTCCCCCATACCACTGCCTGGATGTCTGTGTAAAGAGGGCTGCCCTGCTGACCTTGTCAACCCTCCCAATATTTTAAGTAGACAAGAAATAAATTTCTACTGTGTTTAAGCCATTAATCACTTGGAAATCAATTTCTATTGGATTTGGTCCCCTAACTAATAGAAACACCTAGAACAACATGACATCCCAATGCTAGCAGACTGCCTTTACGCTTTGATGTAAGTGGGAAGATTGCCGATCCCATTATGGTTTCATTTCTTTTTGATGAGGCCTCACCTGCTCAGTCACCGGCACAAGTAGTTAGAGATGATAATGCATTCAAGAAATTTAGAAGTGCTCAGGGGGGGTCATTTCAGAAAAATTAAAATAGCCTAACGGATGAGCAGGTATTCTGCTCCTCCACTACCATAAAAGACAGTTATTAGAACCAGCGATTATCATTAAGGACAACTTTCTGACCCAGGGGAGTTGGTAAAAATCATCTGGGCTTCACTTGTAACTATCTGGCTTCCTGCACCCCAGTGACTTTTCAGAATGACCAATTAGCTCTGTGGGAAATGTAGCTGGAGAAAAAGATATAAGCATGACAGAAAAATTTGAGCGATACCTTTCATTTTCTTAAAGTTAAATGTCCCTTTTTCTTCCCAGCAATATCATGCCAGCCATTCAGTTTCAAAGGGAGAGAGGTGATTTCGTTGGCCCCTAAAACATGCACTTAGCCACAGGCACAGTGATGTATAATCACTCTGTCTGACAATGGCTTTTCTCTGTCATTCCCAAGCTCTTCCCTGTGTCCCCTTCACCCCATTCAAGTTTTTAATTTGCTTGTCATACAATCCCTCTAACCTCACCAATAAATGAAAAATATATAAAAAGCTCTCAGTGTGACAGAGCATCACTGTACACCAGAGCGCTCAAAATGGCTGTATTTCACTCAATTTCCAAAATCCCTGTTGCTATGGCTGCTGCTGATCACAAATTCTCTAATCCAGCCAAAGATGCTGCTTTCTATGATCCCCATGGTTGAGTTGTCAAAATACACGATCCCCTTTTTGAAATTTCCAGCATCTCCCCCAAAGTACTTTACCTTAGGCCTCCCTGCCACAAGTCTCAGCTGCTTCAAAGACTGACAACTTCCCCAAGAGGGTGTCTGCTTGATGAAATCATGTCTGCCTCAAAGTGTGGGCTCTGTGGCCTCTCTTTGCCTTGTTCTGTGCTGATATAGCAGTGGCAAGACTGATTCTAGAATCAGAAGTTGGGAGCTTAAAGGGATCTAATGAATCATATAGTACAACTCTCTCTGGGGCCTGGAGGGTAAGTGACTTGTTGAGGTCACCAGATTAAATAATGGAAAGTCAGATACATTAACCCAAGTCTCCCGGTTCCAGTCCTCACTCTTTCCTATGCTGTGTATGAGGATTGGTATTACGAAACCCCACATAGTCTAAAAGAGAGTAGGTCGAAGATCAGTTCTTTGCCTGCGCTGCTCTATTCCCAAGATTAATTAGGGAGTTCCTCATGTAGCTCTCATGTCAGTGATGATACACAGCTCACTTTATGCAGTTGAATTGGCAAATTGCTCCGTAATTTAGCTTCCAGCTAGAAACAGAGGAAAGCCTCAGCACTGAACATTTCAGTGTGTCAACATCAATTTACCACTGGACAAGCACATGATCAGCAATAAAGCAGGAGGAAATTTTATGGGAAGGAGATTTTTAAAAATGTAAACTTATGTATCTATTAGAACAGCCAAACTCCAAAAATACTACCACC
Organism: Equus quagga; assembly: GCF_021613505.1. Lineage (NCBI taxonomy): Eukaryota > Metazoa > Chordata > Mammalia > Perissodactyla > Equidae > Equus > Equus quagga. Next base: position 7,968,197 of record NC_060275.1, read on the forward strand.
ACCAAATTGCTGGAGAGGATGTGGAGCAGCAAGAACCCCCATTCATTGCTGGTGGGAATGTAACATAGTACAACCACGTTGGAAGAGAGTTTGGTAGGTTCTTACAAAGTGAAACATGAGCTTACCATACATGATCCGGCAATCATGCTCCTAGGTATTTACCCATAGGAGTTGAAAACTGTTCACACAAAAACCTGCACATGAATGTTAATATCAGCTTTATTCATAATTGTCAAAAATTGGTAGCAACCAAGGTGTCCTTTAGTAGGTGAAGGGATAAACCATGGTACACCCAGATAATAGAATATTATTCAATGATTTTAAAAAATGAGGTATCAAGCCACAAAGATACATGGAAGAACCTTAAGTATTCATTGCTAAGTGAAAGAAGCCAGTCTGAAAAGGCTACATACTGCATGATTCTAACTATATGAAATTCTAGAAAAGGCAAAGTTAGAGATAATAAAGAGATTAGTGGTTGCCATGGGTTCAGGGGGAGGAGAGGAGGGGTGAATAAGTGGAACAAAGGTCTTTTTTAGGGTAGTGAAATTATTCTCTATGATACTGTGACATTGGATACATGACACGAATTTGTCAAAACCCATAGAACTACACAACACAAAAAGTGAACCCTAATGTAAACTATAGACTTTAAATAATAACGACATATTAATATTGGTTCATCAATTATAACAAATATACCACATTCATACACGATGCTAATAATAGAGGAAACTATGTGCTGGAGAGAGGAGGTAAATGGAAATTCTTTCTGCTCAATTTTTCTATGAACATAAAACTGCTCTAAAAAATAAAAGCTACTTTTTAAAATATAAACAATGCATATTCAACAAGAAGAAAAGCATTACCATGTTGATACAGTTCTGGCTGACATAATCTTTCCACCGTAAATTCCCACAGCTCAATTCAAGTTAATGAGGCCATCCCTAAGCCTCCCGGATCACTTATGACTGGTTGATTCAACAAATATTATTTAAGCTTAAGTCACTGCCCTTGTGGATATTGCATTCTAGTGATAATAGCATCACACATTTATGTATTGCTGACATACTTGTCAGACATTGTTCTAAATTCTTTGCATGTGTTAACTCATTTAATACTCACAACAAAACTACAAAGAATGAGATTGTTAGTATCATCCTTATTCAGACGTGAAAACTCAGGCTCGGAGAGCTAAGTAACTTGCCCGTGGTTACACAGACAGAAAGGTGCTGAAAGAACTGAGCTCCAAACCCAAGCCACCTGCATCCAAAGTAAGTGCTCATAACCACTGCATCATAGCAGGTGAAACTAAGGCAAAACTTATGAATCTGACAAGTGATTACAGCTCTTCCAAGAAAGCCCAAAACTTAGTGGCAGAACTAAAGAAACAAAAATGAACAGAATAAAATTAGGAGCCTCAAGGAACTCAGTATCAACTAACAGTGTTAAACGCTTGGACCAGGAAGACAGAAGACCTAAAGGAGATCTTGGGAGGTCAGATCTCACAGAGGAGACTTCAGCTAAAAGATCCTTAAAGGCAGAACATGGAACAGAGAGGTACGAAAAGGCACTCACACTTGGAAACTGAAAATAGTCTGATAAACCCACCTGAGCATGAGGAAATGGTCCAAGATTAGGGCAGCCTTGGTCAGACCAGGGAAAACATTCTATGCCAGTGCTTCTCCAAGTGTGTTCCCCGGACCAGCAGCATCAACACCACCTGCAACTGTTTAGATGTGCAAATTCTCAGGCCCCATCTCAAATCTACTGAATCAGAAAGTGAGGATGGAACCCAGCAATCTCTAGTTTAAAAGCTCTGCCAGGTGATTCTGATGCACGCTAAATCTTGAGAACTACTGGTTTAAGCCATTCTCAAATGTTTGGACCTCAGTTCGTTAGCAGATGGAAAGCTACTGAAGGATTTTATGACAGGGAGAGACCTTACAGGTGTAGCAAGCAAAATCCTTACTTGGTAGTCAAACGGAGTCCCAAGGTTGTTCTGAGGTGCTTTGAAAATATAAAAGATTTTAGGATCAACTGATTATTTGCATCTCCAATTTTCAAAAAGCTGTCTCTCATGCTATTATTTACCAAAATAAAGAAAGGGACTTTTGGCCACAGCTCACACCTCACAGCATTCCCACTTCAGACATGAACACACAGATATACATTTCACTTACAAGAAATGCTCTGATATGAACCCAGAGAACATATTTGGGCTATGAAACCAGGAAATAAAGGCTTTGGGAGTCAATAAAGAGCCAAGTGTTTTGTTCCCTTTCTTTTCCTTTTGAACGCCCCATCTTAGAAGTGGCTGCTTGGGGGCTACATGCATGTATAACGAATCCATCCCCTTTTAAATCCCAGAGGACCACTGGTCTAGGACGCCAGGACTGGATTTGTGGGGACTGTGTCATTCACCATGTTTCCTCTATTCCCTTGGGAGAAAGGCTCTTGTTTTTACTCCAGCTGGTTGAAGACTTAGGAATTTGGGGTCTTCAATAATTAATTTGCAACAAAAACATCACCTGACGAAATAAATCAGAGTATGAGTAAAATCTTACAAAAAAATTGGTTCGTGATAGAAGATGGAAAAATGGAAATAATAAAATTATGAAAGGCGGAAATGACGATCATAAAATATTACCATGCTCTTGTTGGCAACTGTAAGTCATGTGGAGGAGAATTAGACACTATCACTAGGGAAAGGATATATGAGCAAAATTTTGAGGAAACTATTGTTATCGCTATCAAAAATCTGTTGCCATCTACGCTGTTCTTGTTCAGCCAACATCTTAGGAATCTACGGGAAACCCCAGTTTGAGATGACTATACAATTAGGTAGGTTGCTTCCCTGTATGGTCTATTCCATTTGTTTAGGACTTTTCAGTTTATAGGCCTAAAGGATTATGGGGAAATGGAAGCATTTATTTACTATAGAGTGATCCATAATAAAAATAAATCCATCACTTTGCTTTATGTTATTTCTAGGGCCACTAGAACTGAATTTGCTCTCTTACTGGTAAGTACCATGAACTTTCCACCCATGCCTTCATGGCAGCATCTGTCTCGCACATGACATGCTCCAAGCCCCTCAGAGTCATTTTTCAAAGTCAGTTATTCAAAGTGCAGTAAACTTTAGAACAAATATTAATAATATTTCGTTCCCTTGCCTCTGGTCTGCCTACTAAAGAAACATCAATCCCACTTTCTCCTTTCCTACCTAGGGTTTGAAGAAACTATATACACACTTCACTGGTTTTCTACTTTAATAATTCCTTTCCCATGTGAATAACAAGTAAAATAATCTAACATCAAAATTAAGGAAGTGAGTGATCTACAATACTAACTACTACTTTTTAATCAACCATAAAATAGATATATTATGACAAAGCAAATATATGATTTTCTCTCAAAAAAATAGAGATTTTAGAACACTTCCTTGAAGTCTTTTCTGAATAAAATGCCATTAAGATGTCTCTAAAAAGTAATGTGTAAATAACTTTAAATCAAATCACGTTTATTTAGAGAGTTAACCAATTATGTGGCTATATCTGTCTTTGAGACAAAGTAACTCAAGATATACAATAAAACTTTTCTCCAAAACACTATTTTTCCCTTTTTTCTGGTTACAGAAAATCCAAAACTAATGCCAAACTCTCTTAGATTACTCTTTTTTTTAGTAACACAATGAAAGTTTGTAAGTCTTTCAATTTTAGAAATTCAGAGACCAATAAATCCAACTGATGAATTAAATTTTTGAAAATGTAACTGAGAACAGCATTATTGTTTCTATCAGTTTTGTTGAATCAGTTCTCACTCATGTTGCATATGGACAAGAGCTTCCAAACTGGACTAACTTTTGAGTTCTATTGAATATATTTTTAAGAAAAGTTATAACATCATAGAACAGCACAGTTATAAAAATTATTAAGTTTACCAAATTCAACCTCTCACCAGAAACTCCATAGAATTTTCAATAAACTAACCAAAACTTCATTAGCTCTCACTGCACATTTTCTATTTAGGCTGATTTGGTAGAAAGTTCTTCCTTATATTGACCTCAAATCACTTAAATTTCATTCTGCATCATTTCTAGTTCACTTGGGAATAATAGTATACTTTTTGACAGTTTCATGTTTTCTTATTTTCTGCTCTGCCAACTAATGACTTTTTTTAATAGTTCTCAATATGCCAAAGTTTTAGGCCCTCTTGTATCCATGTCATTCACCTAAAAAGAAATCATATTTTTTAAATGCTATTTTTGAGAAATGAAAGTACATGATTTTCCCTGTACATAAGGAGAGCTATTACAAACCATTCCCTGAGCTTGATGTTCTGGGTATGGTTTAACAAATTAAGGAGTCAGACTACCAGAAATAAATCCTATTTTTATTAGAAGCCCAAGATCATCTTATCTTTATACTAGCTTTTATGCACCTTTCCTCATATTAGGTTAGGAGTTAACAACAAAGACTTTTTGTCTTTTGGGGTTTTTTTTGGTTAGGAAGATTGGCCCTGAGCTAACATCTGTACCAATCTTCCTCTATTTTTGCACATGGGATGCCTGCCACAGCATGGCTTGGTGAGTGGTGTGTAGGTCTGCACCCAGGATCCAAATCCACAAACTTCGGGCCACTGAAGCAGACCACACAACATTAACCACTATGCCACCAGGCTGGCCCCCTTTTTGTCTGTTTAATGTTTGTTAGTCATTGCTAAGCATAATCTCCCACATTCCCTACTTTACAAAAGATTGATTGTAGTAAAAGTCGGCTCATCAAAAATGGTTTATAAAGGTAAATAATGATGAGAAGGCTACAGAGAAACAGAGATTGCTATGAGACTTAATTGGAACAAAACATTTGAAAATCAATTTGTCAGTATGTAATAGGAAATGTGTTTATACCTCAATTTCTGAATCAAAATTTCCATTTTGGGGGATGTTTCCTCGGGAAATACCAAGAGCAAATGCATAAAGATATGTGTAACAGCAATATTTTTAATGTAGATTTCTTTTGGTAAAAATAAAACCTAAATAATTTTTAAAAATGGGTATCCACTATAATTACAACTACTAAAATCAAACACAGAGATCAGACTTGAAAATTTCCTGAGCAGACAAAATCACTTTAGTCATACAAGCAAAGTTTCATTTAGCTTATATTGCAAGACAAGCAAGATTTGACCTGGCTCACTTCTTGTTAATGCTTCTGAAAATCATAAGCAAAACTTAAATTGTTCCCCAAAACTGATATGAGGTAACCACTAACCAATTCCCTATCATCAAGAAAACTCTAACATTATAACCAACCACTGTGCAGAATAAGCAGTCCCTACCTCCTCACTCTATCAGCTGCTTTGGAACAATATACCGGGAGCCTCCTTCCGCATTTCTTTGAGTCTTTTTGGTGTGTGCACAATCAATTTTGCTAAGTAATGTCTTGGTGATTCAGCAGTTTTACTTCCGCTATTTCTCAACTTTTGACACAGCTGTGTAAAAACACAAACAGAATTCTGGATGGAAAAACAAGGACAGTAAATGCATATTCTAATTACATTAGCTTGGAATTTTAGTACATTTGAAAAAATTATTTTCAATTCACCCAATACTTCATAATGCTTTTACTACATTTATTATTATAAATTTCTGCCTTTGGAGTCCTGAGACTTGGGGCAACTTCCACCTCTTCCATTCTCTAGTTAAGGCCAAGTTGCTAAGCCATTTTAAGCTTCATTTTAGAGATGCAGTTTCTTCATCTTTAAAGTTGAGATAATGATGCTCATTTCACAATGTTCCGGCAGCTAAATATTTATTTCTTAAGTCTAAAATGCTATGTCAGCATTTCCCAAAACTGTGTCAACATGACTAATGAGATTTTTCTCTTGTTTTCATTTTGTTTCTTTTCCTAAAGAAGCTACTATAAAAATATTGTGATCCAAAGAAGACGACTGACATGTCTACCTACCTTCTGTATTTCTTAAGGTCCCACTGAAAGAGCAAAAAGGAAATATAAAGGGAAGCAGAAAATCATAACGAGGCTGGAAAACATGAAGTAGAACAACAAGAATCCAGTACAATAGAAAACAGACTGATGGAAAAAATAAAAACCAGGAGAAACACTCACTCAAGACAGCAGAAGGAAGAGTGGTCCTTCCCCAAAGAGCTCTGGACAAACTTCAGCAGAGAAGCAACAAATATAAGGAGCACGTGTGGACCTCAGAACCGCCAAGAGGGTAATTACTTAATAACCTTTTTCATGAAAGCTGGCCAGGTGGGTGCTGCCTCTCCTCCTTCCCAGGTTATGTGAAGAACAGAGAGAAGCTTTAACTTCTTGAGTACAACTCGAGAACCACTCTCAAAAGAAAGTGGTTTGTCTAGTTAGCAAACTAGTAGTACAGGTGATCAAGTCAAGATAAAGGAGCAAAGTTTGAAGAAACTCCAGACTTGACGTATGTAACAAAAACGTAGAAGGCAGCTCGACTCAGGAATAAGATGCAAGCAAGTGCTCTCCCTGCAGATGAGAAGGGCCTTTATATGCGCTGTTGTGGGGATCCACAGCCTGGCTCCCCCGTCATCTATCCACACCTGTGCCCACTTTCAACAAACACCCATTGGTCCTTCCATTGAAAGGAATGAGCTGTTAGGAAAACAGATCTCCACATCTGCAAAGGAAAACCACCCAAGCCAGCTATTCTCATCAACTTAATTTTTCGTGGTAACAAATTTTAAGGGGTGATCACCAAGTTTCTGAGGAAAATTAACAGCATGTCTTAAAAAAGACAAGTCTAAAATGGAGTTGCTTATGCTAAGCCCCACAACGCCAAACCAAGACTTGATTACAGTTTTGGCTCTCCCAGAAGTGGAGTCTCAAACCGATGAATAACGAGTGACCTGATGAACCCCCACCATCCTCCAAAGGAAAGGAACTGCAATAACCAACCCACGTTTTTGCCAGTATAACTTCATTGTTCCTGCTCCCTTCTGCCTCGGAGCTCCTTTCTACCCACTAGATTGGATGCTGTCTGATTCAAATCTATTTTTGCTCAAATAAATTATTAAAATTTTTAATAAGCCTCAGTTTATCTTTTAACAGTTCTGGTGTCAGAAGAAGGAACACAAAGAGACTCCTAACAACCCCCAGGAGAAATGAGCAAATTTATCATTTCTCAAAAAAAAAAAACCTGGGGTAGGCTCCTGTTGAGCCCCTTGAGCTCACTGCCTCTGCAGGTTGTGGGTAAGTTCCTCTCGGATCCTGAATCCCAACCCCAAAGCTTTTGCCTTATTATTTTTCAGACGTTATTTGAGCATTTTTTTTTTCCAGGCTGGTCCAGAAACTGGCCAGAGTTGGACTGGGTCTGACTTAAAAACTAACTGGGTCCAGCGTGAGGGCTTGGATAAATAAAATTTTGTTTTAAGGCTGAACAAGCAAGTTAACGTTACCAAAGATGATCTTGCATTACAGTGGCCACAGGGGAGAACTTTTAACCATGTTAGATAAGCTTATCCATTTAGGAGATGCCCTGGAGAAAAAGGGCCCTCACACAGGCACTCACTATAAAAGACAGAAGGGAAATTATTTCTGTTTAAATAAACTCAAAATTTTTAATATGCCTCAATTTATCGCTTAGCACATGAAAAAGGATCAATATTCAATCATTTCCTAATCCAATAATCATAGCCATTTAATTTTTGAACACAAAGAAACTGAGATGTAGATTTTGTCTAATGCTTTGCAATAATTCATATACTGCTAACAAGATTCCCCTTCAATGAATCTGATGCGACTTGTTCATGGTGAACTCTGAAGTTAGTGTGCTTCAATTTATGTCTCCCATACATGCAACCATTCCATTCTTTAAATAACACGCATAAAAATCCTGCCAAAGATCTTCATTAAACAAACTAATCTCTACTTTTCTAAGTCTGACATTGTCTCCAATTTAAAAATCAGAAAGGCATTGTGTTGACACTTGTCCCATTCTCCATGTCTCAAAAATGACCCACCTGATCAGCAATTTCCAATTTCACGTGCAAATGCCTTTGGCAGGACAAAAAGAAATCTGAGGCAAAAACTTGACCCTTTTGAAAAATAACATTTTGTGTATCTGCACAGAGTGTTATAATATTATTTATTATCCATAACAAATCTATGAGTCAGATGTTTTTCTGCCCACTTCTAAGATAAGAAGAACAGAAGAATGATGCTCAAAGAAGTAAAGAACTTTCTAAGGTCCCAGAACTAGCGAGTGACAGTGCCAAGTTCCAATCCATGTCTGTTTGGGGAAAACAGTCTTCTTTCCATGGTATTTTTGGTTTTATCTATGTCCTTTCAACATCTTTTTTCTTTATAAAAATAACTTAGAACATAGAAATAGAATAGCAGTTAAAGAGGTCAAGCCTTGCCATTTCACCATATACTCTACTAGCAAGACCTTCCTCTTCTGATCTTTGTAAAGGGAAAAACTAAAGAGATAAGTAAGTGAATAAGCTTGTGTTGTTGTTAGCGTTTTGGCCTCAGCTCATTTCAGGACACAAGCTTCTTTATACCCCACAATTCTGTGCCAACGTCTTATATTTACCCTTGAATAGATAGTCCCATAACCTCTTCTCTATCTTGTGCAGATCCTTTCAGAAACTGGAATTCAAAAAGCTCCTGCCCAGACAACCACAGTGGCATCTTTAGATACTGTGCCCTATTCATCACATGGAAGTTCAATAATTGCACACTGAATTGCATTTCAAGAGAAGCTCACCCCTCTCAAGCCATTTCTTTTCCAGAGATTTGTTCTTTGAAATGGAGCTGACATTTTACTTAAGCTTTTGAAATGTGCTATCATATCAAAGAGCAAAGCTATCTGGTTAGCCTCAACTTCTCCTTCCTTACTATAATATATCCTTGGATAAAACAGCCACATCTCCTTAAGTTCCCTCTCCAACTTCTGTTAGACTGCATCCGGAGAATCTGTTCAGTCAATTGTTTCCTAGGTCTTGCAGTTCTCGTGTGCTCTATGTACATATAAGTATCACGTAGAATGTCTGGTTTAAAAAAACAGAAAATTTGGTTGCACATGTAGAATTTATTGCATCTTTGGAATGCCCAAGAATCTGAATTATAAAATGTATACTGTAAGATTTTGGTGTGGGGGGTGTTGCATATTCATATTTTGAGAAACAATGTTCTACCTGGTAAGAAATAAAATTTTCAAGGATCTGTCACGATTTTCCCTGATTCTCTACATTTAACCCAAGAAGCGATCCAGCTAAGGCCTAGAACATAGCCACTCTGAGAGCTTGCCTACATCTCTTCTTCCCTGTCATTAACGTTATCAGTTTGTCCATCTGGCCATGTAGTGCAATCATTTTCCTAGACTAACGCTTAACGTCTCCATTTAGCCTCCTGAAATGTCCACTGATATCTGTAATTTTCTGTGCAGTACAGATATTTTTGACATGTCAGATTACTCTGCCTTCTCTTTCACAGTTCTTTGTATAATGTATACACTTACATTGTGGTTGAATCTCAAGGACTTACAGGGGTTCCATAAGTTGAGTGACTGAATCACTGTCTTTAATCCTTAATTCCATTGCATACAACCTCACTGATATCAGTGAAAGGATATCCTCTACCCTTGGTCAAAATCTGAAGGTCTTTTTCAACTCACATTTTACACGTTGTAATTGGGTAGTAAAGCATATCTTATACAGGATGTTACTATGAAATTAGGCCATAGCCAAAACTATCAGAAACACTCAAGAGTGACTGTTTTCACAGTAAATATGTCCCAAAACACTATTAATTCTCTACTTTTCCTCCATGAACTCCATTCAATATGTGTTGGTAACTCACCACAATTTTGTGTCAATAACCAACACAATACATAAGAGGAGGGGAATTTTGAGACTATATTTCTATCCCCTTTACGGAAATATAGAACGAATTAAGGAATACTACTGAATAAAATCAAATGTAGAGGACTTATATACTGTGATGAAGACATACAAAAGCCATATGTTTTCACATACTGAGTTCATTGAAACTTACCTTCCTGCCAGGGGAATGTTCTGTTCTCATCAATCACTTTATTCAAAAGTCAAAATGATTGAAATTATAGTGGCAAATGTGCCTTTGTTTGGATTTTTGAATCATCTTATCCCAACTGAGCTACTCAGTCCTTCCACGAAAATTCATAGAGAGAAAAATGCACAGGGAAGCTGGGCAAGGGTACATTCTGTTTATCATTACGAAGCTTTCGCCCCCAAGTCATCACTATGATGTCTGAGCATCACTGAATAATCTCTGCAAAGCTGAGGGCCGAGGAGTAAGGTAGACTTAGCAGCATCCCCAGCCCCTTCTCCTAGGCTATACTCTACTCTCTAGTCATCCTCTAGTATCAAAAATATCCTCCCAAATGGCAAGTTTGAACGTCCAGTTATAGTTATCTTTTTATCAAAAAATTATGAGGAACAATAAATTATACTAATGTTTATTATATGGATTGAAAATGGAGCCCTCCTCCCAAGTTTGTCATAAATATATGACCATTTGCATTGGGTCAAATTTGTGAAGTTATAGATTATATTTCCTGGTTCTAAATTAAACCACAAACTGGGAAGTTGGTTCTAAAAGATGTCTGCAAAGAAATCAAAATTGAAGCTGATGTTAATAATGCAAGCACAATTTAACAGCAAAAATATATTAGATGTGATCACTCTATTGTCTTAGTTGAAGCTCTTTGTTTTTATGAGTTTAGAAACAATGGTGAATGGCCCAGTGGCATAGTGGTTAAGTTTGAGCACTCTTCTTAGGAGGTCCACAGTTTGCAGTTTCGGATCCCAGGTGCAAACCTAGCACAGTTCATCAAGCCACATGCGGCAGTATCCCACATAAAACAGAGGAAGATTGGCACAGATATTAGCTCAGGGCCAATCTTCTGCCAAAAAAAAAAAAAAATGGTGAAATAATTAGGTCTGATAAAAATTAGACCAAAAATTTGTATCAAGAAAACCATTTATCATTTGTAGTATTCTTCCATCTAAATGTATGTTGTGAGATATTAGCTAATAATCAGAGCTTCACTTTTGTTTTTTTCTATTTATTTTTTTGTGGGAAAAATGGTTTATAACATTATACAAATTTCAGGTGTACATCATTATAGTTTAATTTCTGTGTAGATTACATCATGTTCACCCTCCAAAGACTGACTAAAATCCATCGCCATACACATGTGCCTAATCCCCCTTTTGCCCTCCTCCCTCCCCTCTTCCACTCTGGTAACCATCAATCCAATCTCTGTCTCCATGTGATCGTTCGTTGTTGTTTTGATCTTATATTTGTACATGAGATCATATGGCATTTGACTTTCTCCCTCTGGCTTATTTTGCTTAGCATAATACTCTCAAGATCCATCCATGTCACAAATGGCTGGATTTCATCATTTCTTATGGCTGAGTAGTATTCCATTGTGTATACATACCACATCTCCTTTATCCATTCATCCCTTCATGGGCACCTAGGTTGCTTCCAAGTCTTGGCTATAGTGAATAATGCTGCAATGAACATAGGAGTGCATGTATCTTTAGGCATTCATGTTTTCATGTTCTTTGGATAAATACCCAGCAGCGGAATAGCTGGGTCAAATTATAATAGAATAGTAGTTCTATTCTTAATTTTTTGAAGAATTTCCATACTCTTTTCCATAGTGGCTGCAACCAGTTTGCACTCCCAACAGCAGTGTATGAGGGTTCCCTTCTCTCCACATCCTCTCCAACACTTGTTACTTCCTGTCTTGTTAATTATAGCCATTCTGGCAGGAGTGAATTGATACTTCATTGTAGTTTTGATTTGCATTTCCCTGATGGTTAATGATGCTGAACATCTTTTCATGTGCCTGTTGGCCATCTGTATATCTTCCTTGGATAAATGTCTGTTCAGATTTTTTGCCCATTTTTTAATTGGGTTGTTAGTTGTTTTGTTGTTGAGATGTATGTGTTCTTTATATTTTGTATATGAACCCCTTATCAGATATATGGTTTGCAAATATCTTCTCCCAGTTGTTAGGTTGTCTTTTCATTTTGTTGATGGTTTCCTTTGCTGTGCAGAAGCTTTTTAGTTTGATGTAGTATGATATGTCTATTTTTTCTATTGTTTCCCTCACCTGGTCAGACATGGTACTTGAAAATATGCTCCTAAGACTGATGTCAAAGAGCATACTACCTATGTTTTCTTCTAGAAGTTTCATGGTTTCAGGTCTTAAATTCAAGTCTTTAATCCATTTTGAGTTAATTTTTGTGTATGGTGTAAGAAAATGGTCTACTTTCATTCTCTTGCATGTGGCTGTCCAGTTTTCCCAACACCATTTATTTAACCTTGCTCCGTTGTATGTTCTTGGCTCCCTTGTTGAAAACTAGCTGTCCATGGATGTGTGGGTTTATTTCTGGGCTCTCGATTCTGTTCCATTGATCTGTGAGTCGGTTTTTGTGCCAGTACCATGCTGTTTTGGTTACAGTAGCTTTGTAGTTTATTTTGAAATCAGGGAATGTGATACCTCCAGCTTGTTCTTTTTTCTCAGGATTCCTTTGGCTATTTGGAGTCTTTTATTTTTCCAGATAAATTTTAGGATTATTTGTTATATTTCTGTGAAAAATGTTGTATCTTTGATAGGGATTGCATTGAATCTATAGATTGCTTTAGGAAGTATGGGCATTTTAACTATGTTAATTCTTCCAATCCAAGAGCATGGAATATCTTTCCATATCTTTGTGTCTTCTTCGATTTCTTTTAACAACGTTTTATAGTTTTCAGTGTACAGATCTTTCACCTCTTTGGTTAAGTTTATTCCTAGGTATTTTATTCTTTTTGTTGCAATTGTAAATAGGATTGTATTCTTAATTTCTCTTTCTGCTACTTATTGTTAGTGTATAGAAACGCAACTGATTTTTGTATGTTGATTTTGTATCTGGCAAGTTTACCATATTCACTTATTATTTCTATAAGTTTTTTTAGTGGATTCTTTAGGGCTTTCTATATATAAAATCATGTCATCTGCAAATAGTGACAGTTTCACTTCTTCCTTTCCAATTTGGATCTCTTTTATTTCTTTTTCTTGCCTGATTGCTCTGGCTAAGACTTCCAAAACTATGTCAAATAAGAGTGGTGAAAATGTGAATCCTTGTCTGGTTCCTGTTCTTAGAGGAATAGCTTTCAGTTTTTCTCCATTGAGAATGATGTTAACTGTGGGTTTGTCATATATGGCCTTTATTATGTTGAGGTACTTTCCTGCTATACTCATTCTATGGAGAGTTTTTGTCATAAATGGCTGCTGTTTCTTGTCAACTGCTTTCTCTGCAGGTATTGAGATGATCATGTGATTTTTATTCTTCATTTTGTTAATGTGGTGTATCACATTGATAGATTTGCAGACGTTGAACCATCCCTGCACCCCTGGAATGAAACCCATTTGATCATGGTGTATGATCTTTTGAATGTATTGTTGTATTCGACTTGCTAGTATTTTGTTGATGATTTTTGCATCAATGTTCATCAGTGATATTGGCCTGTAATTTTCTTTTTTGTGTGTTGTCTTTTTCTGGTCTTGGTATCAAAGTAATGTTGGCTTCATAGAATGAGTTATGAAGATTCCACACCTCTTCAATTTTTTGGAAGAGTTTGAAAAGGATAGATATTAAGTCTTTGAATGTTTAGTAGAATTCACTAGAGAAGCCATCTGGTCCTGGACTTTTATTTTTTGGTAGGTTTTTAATTACTGTTTTGATCTCCTTACTGGTGATTGATCTACTCAAATTTTCTATTTCCTCTTGATTCTGTTTTGGAAGGTTGTATGATTCTAAGAATCTATCCATTTCGTCGAGATTATCCAATTTGTTGGCACATATCTTTTCATAGCATTCTCTTATAAACTTTTGTATGTCTGAGGTATCCATTGTAATTTCTCCTCTTTCATTTATGATTTTATTTATTTAAGCCTCCTCTCTTTTTTGCTTGGAGAGTCTAGCTAAAGGTTTGTCAATTTTGTTTACCTTTTCAAAAAACCAGCTCTTGGTTCATTGATTTGATTTTTTCTATTGTTTTCTTAGTCTCTATTTCATTTATTTCTGCTCCAACTTTTATTATTTCCTTCCCTCTACTGATTTGGGATTTGTTTGTTCTTCTTTTTCCAGTTGCTTTAGTTGCACTGTTAGATTGTTTACTTAAGATTTTTCTTGTTGGTTGAGGTAGGCCTGTATTGCTATAAATTTCCCTCTTAGAACTGCTTTTGCTGTATCTTTTAAATTTTGGCATGTCATATTTTCATTTTCTTTTGTCTTCAGGTATTTTTTTTTTATTTTTACTTTGATTTCTTCATTGAACCAATCGTTACTCAGTAGCATTTTATTTAATCTCAACATATTTGTGGCTTTTCTGGTTTTCTTCCTGTAGTTGATTTCTAGTTTCATACTGTTGTCTTCAGAAAAGATGCTTAGTATTATGTAAATCTCCTTAAATTTATTGAGACTTGTTTTGTGGCATAATATGTGATCAGTCCTGGAGAATGTTCCATGTGCATTTGAAAAGAATGTGTATTCTGTTGGTTTTGGATGGAATGCTCTGTGTATATCTACTAAGTCCATCCGGTCTAATGTGTCTTTTAAGGCCAGTATTTCCTCATTGATCTTCTGTTTGGATGATCTATCTGTTGGTATAAGTGGAATGTTAAACTCCCCTACTATTATTGTGTCACTGTCTATTTCTCCTTTCATGTCTGTTAATAATTGCTTTATATATTCAGATGCTCCTATGTTGTGTGCATAGGTATTTCAAAGTACTATATCCTCTTCTTGGATTCTTTCCTTTATCACTATATAGTGCCCTTCTTTGTCTCTTGTTACCTTTTTTGTTTTAAAGTCTATTTTGTCTGATATAAGTATTGCTCCCCCAGCTTTCTTTTCATTTCCATTTGCATGGAGTATCTTTTTCCATCTCTTCGCTTTCAGTTTGTAAGTGTCTTTAGGTCTGAAATGTGTCTCTTGTATGCAGCATATCAATGGGCCCGGTTTTTTATCCAATCGGCCACTCTGTGCCTTTTGATATAAGCATTTAGTCCACTGACATTTAAAGTAGCTATTGACAAGTATGTACTTATTGACTTTTTGTTATCTTTTTTCTGGGTGTTTTCATAGTTCTTCTCTGCTCTCTTCCTCTCTTCCCTTATGGTTCAATGGCTTTCTTTATATTATGTTTGGGTTCCTTTCTATTAACTTTTTGTGTATTTATTTAGGTTTCTGGTTTGTGATTACCATGAGGTTCATATGTAATAACCTAGGCATATAGCAGTCTATATTAAGTTGATGGTTTCCTTAGTTTAACCTCTTTCTAAAAGCTCTACTCTTTGACTCCCCTCATCCCATATTTTATGCTTTTGATATCATATCTAACCTCTTTGAGTATGTATGTATCTGTTACCCTTTTATCATAGAAATAGGCAATTTTAGTACCGTTGTCTTTTTACCTTCACATTATCTTCATAGGTGGTTGATCTGCTACCTTTACTGTATTTTTGGCTTTATTAGTGATTTTATTGCTTTATATTTTGATGATTTTCTTATTCCTATTTGTGGTCTTCTCTTTCCCACCTAAATAAGTTCCTTTAGCATTTCTTGTGAGACTGGTTTCTTGGTGATAAACTCATTTAACTTTTGCTTGTGTGGGAAACTCTTTATCTCTCCTTCTATTCTGAATGATAACCTTGCCAGGTAGAGTATTCTTGGCTGTAGATTTTTTCCTTTCAGCAGTTTAAGTATTCCACGCCACTCCTTTCTAGCCTGTAAGGTTTCTGCTGAGAAGTCAGCTGATAGCCTTATGGGGTTTCCTTTGTATGCCACTTGTTGCCTTTCTCTTGCAGCTTTTAGGATTCTCTCTTTATCTTTAATTATTGACAGTTTAATTATAACATGTGTTTGTGTGGGCCCCTTTGGGTTTATCTTGTTTGGTGCTCTCTGTGCTTCCTGTACCTGGATGTCTGTTTCCTTCCTTAGGTTAGGAAAGTTTTCAGCTATTACTTCTTCAAACAGATTCTCTGCCACTTTGTCTCACCCTTCTCCTTCTGAGATACCTATAATATGGATGTTAGTGCACTTGATGTTGTCCCAGATGTCCCTTTGACTGTTCTCATTCTTTTTCATTCTTTTTCTCTTCAGCTTGGGTGATTCCCTCTACTCTTTCATCCAGCTCACTGATCTGTTCTTCTGTATTATCTACTCTGCTATTGAGTCCCTCTAGTGAATTTTTCATTTCCAGTGTTGTATTCTTCATTTCTGACTGGTTCTTTTTTATATTTTCCAATTCTTCATTGAAGTTATCACTGAGTTCATCCATTCTTCTCCCAAGATCAGTGAGCATCCTTATGACTTTTTGTTTGAACTGTTTTTCAGGTAGATTGTTTATTTTTGTTTCTTTTAGTTCTTTTCCTGTGGTTTTGCCCTATTTCCTTGCTTGGAACGTATTCCTTGCCTCCTCATTTTGCTTCTTTCTCTGTGCTTATATTTATGTATTAGGTAGGTCAGCTATATCCCCTGATCTTGGAGAGGTGGCCTTATGTAAGAGCTGACTTATCAGGCCGAGCAGTGTGCTTTCCTCTTGTCACCAGTTCCTAATGCCCCTGTGTGGGCTATGGATGTCCTTCTGTTGTGGCAGGGTTGCTTTTGCTCCAGGGAGGCTGTCAACCTAGCCAACTGGTTGTAATGCTCAGCTGTATGTGGCTGCTAAGGACTCTTTAGTCACTTTATTGGTCATGGGGAGCCCCAGCACAGTTGGCTGCAAGGTCTAATAGCACATTCCTGTTGCAGTTTTTCTGTTAAGTGAGTAGGCCCCCAGCATGGCTGGCTGTTAAGCTCAGGGCCTTACAATTGCTGTAGGCCTCCAGCTTGCAAGGCTCTTACCAGCTCTCTCAGGATTGCAGCTGAGTGGGTCTGGCCCCAGGCACAGGAGCACCCAATTGTTTCAGGCTTTGGAAGGTGAGGCCAATCCCCTATGTGGCTGTTTGAGAAGCACAAACCTCCTGCAGCTGAGAAGCCCCACCAGCCACAGGGCCACACACATTTTCAATACAGTCCTGCACCAAGTGTGTGCCCTGACCCCCTGAAGCAGACCCAGTCGCCCCACTGCAAAGACCCCACACACTCCAGCAATGCCCCACACACTCTACCCACTCCTCATTTATGCCCTGCCTGCAGAGGCAGACCCACTCAGCAGACTGAAGAGGATCCAGGCACCCGGCCTATGCAGGCCCACAAGTTGCCTGAGGGCTTGCTATTGGGTAAGGCCAGTCCTAGCCTTCCCTGGTTGAGCTGGATTAAATCAGCACTTTAGTGGGTGGGGCAGACCCTGGGCTAACATGCCAGTGGAAAAACTCCAATGGCGTCTGCAAGTGTCTGAGTCAATGCTCCTGTAATAGGTCCCAATAATGGCTGTCACCAATGTTTCAGTCCCTGGAGAAGGCTCACCTCTCACCGAGATGCACCCAAAGCCTATCAAGGGAGTGTCTTTTCACGAAAGGACTGCATTTTTCTTTCTGGTGATTTTAGGTTGCTTTCTGAAATGAGTGAATTTGTATGTGGCTTTTTTTCCCTTATGCTCGATAGCTTTTCTAGGGGTATTCCCCATTGTTGTTAATAGCCAGCAAAGCCAGATATTATGACACTTATCTCGGTTATGCTGAGTCCAAAAGATGCTTATAGTGGTAATGCTCCCCCACTGAGGTCCCCCACTCCTCCAGGGAAGGCTTCATACCTTAGGATTGCTCCCAGCTGGCCAAGAAGCACCACAGCTTGTGAAGGTGGCTTTTTTTTCTCTCCAGAAAGGAATTTCTGCCTATTCCACCTCAGTCAGGACTGCCCCTTTTGTGGGGGTTCTTTTTATCCAGTTTTCAGTTCTCCCTCAGGGGTAATTATTCCAAGAGTAGTCATAAATTTGTTGTGTCTATAGGAGGAGGTGAGTTCAGAGTCCACCTATGCTACTGTCTTGACACCAGCCCCTCCTGAGCTTCACTTTAAAATTAACTATAAAGAACGTGAAAAGACCTCTTTTTAATTTTTCAGCAAATGATAACACTGTACCTTAAAAAGTTTCACTCAGCCTAATGATAAATGCTAAGAAGCATTTTTCGAGGTTTCTTACTTAAAAATAAAAGACAAAACCCCACAAATTTAGGAAATGCTTGTTCTTTGGATGCATTAAAAATGACTAAAATAATACATGAAAAACAGTGTAAAGGCAAAATAAAATATATTCCTTTGTCAGCAAATACTGCTAGAAGACATGGAAAATATTGGTGAAAAGTTGAAAAAACAATGTTAGAAAAATATGTAGTGTGGGAAAACTGCTACATAGTTGGATGAAAATGCAGATATTGCTAATACATCAAGCTTATAGTACTTTGGTATATTATAGATTCTTTTGATAATGAAACACATTGAAAAGCTACTTTTTGTGAGACAATAGAAGAAACAAATACCAGAGAAGATATAGTCTCAATACTAAATTATTTCTTAGATAGAAAATAATGTTTTATGGAAAAAATGTGTAAACAACCATTGATAGAACAGCTGCTTTGGCTGGAACAAAGACAGAATTCCAGAGTGAGTCTATGAGCTAGCACCACAAGTGAATTTTCTTCACTGTATTATTCATAAGCAGGCAAATGCAGCAAAAATGTACAATGTGTTACATGGATGTGGTTAATTTTTATGAATGGCACATTTAAAGTGTATTAGAATCATTATAATATTTGTAGTAAGATGGGAAATGACCGTGAAACCCCTTAGTACCAGAGGTATACTAGTTATCTTGGGATAAATTACTTAACTAGTTGTCAGATTTCAGTGTTCCAAAATCTTGTTTGGGAAGACTAGTGGCCAAATGGATGTTCTTCCCAGTTGATGTTTAAATGCACTTGCTCACACACACACACACACACACACACACACCTACCCTTCACAAAGGTGACAGTTTAACAAATGAGAAAATTGACCATTTGTCTAAAGAAACTTATGCTGCTGAGGTGATATTTTGAAAAAAGTTACTTAAAAAACACCTGATCTCCAATCGTGGCTTTGCCCCACTTATTTGCTGTATGCAATTTGGCAAATTATGGAATCTCTGTGTCCCTCAGGTTCTTTATCTGTGAGGGAGATCATAGAACCTACTTCGCAGGATTGTAGTCAGGATCTTATGAAATAACCATATGAAAAGCTTAGCTCAGTGCTTAACAAATGGGAAGCATTCATTCAATAAATGTTGGATCCTGTCCATATCACTATCCCCACAACCATCATCACAGATTTTACAAGTGTGGTTACCTTGGTAATGTGCCAACATGACTAGATGGAACTACATTCCCCAGAACTCCCTTTCTTGTATGTTTCTGGTTAGGATGGGCCACAGGGAAGATTCTGAAAGCATTTGGAGGTTGGAAGGAAGGCAATAACCACTTTGTAGCACATACACACTGTTGCTGACCTGCTGAATCACCCGACTGGTGTAAAGCAGTGACTGGGCCAGGTGTATGTCTCAGCTCCATGATACCCTTGCCACCAAGGTCAGAGACAGCAAAAATAAGCATGGATATCAATCTATTCCAAGGGATCTGCAGGGCTCCTGGACCCAACCTCACATCTATTCCATCATCAGTTTTCAGAACATTCTTCCACTGTTGAAAGTCATGGGCTCCAGGGAAATGTGCTGCTGGGATTTTTCCACACTCCTGTTTGGTCTTGATCTCAGAACTCAGATTTTTCATACTCCTGTTTGGTCCGGCTATCTCTCTCTCACTCTCTTCTCATCCACATTTCTATACATTAACCATTTCTGCCTCTTAAATTATTTCTCTTTGTCTCCCAGCATGCTTTATGCTACATAATTAGCACTAAGCATATTCCTGGTAGCTAACAGGAACTTACTGGAAATACTTGGCAGAAAGATAGATAGATAGATAGATAGATAGATAGATAGACTTATGAAATGCACTTTTCTTGTGTGGAACATTTCTGGTGACCACAAGGAAAATGATAAAAGGAGAGAAGAATAGACATTTTACTGAGGAAATATGTTACAAACTATTAGGCCAGATGGAGGAAATGAATGCTATGTTCCACAAAGAGATAACATAACTGACATGAGGTAAAGATTTAGTTTGCTCATTGCTTTTAACCAGAGCAATTTAGAAAAAAATAAAGCGACTCTACTTCATGAAAGATTTGGTCAGTTCTGTTGCAGGCTCTCCCTCCCACCTTCCCTACCATTACGGATCTCCTATTGTCTATAATTCACTTTCAAGACTTTGATGGCATTCTCATAATGGTCTTCTCAACAATATTGCCATTAGAGTTTATTCAAAAAGTCAGATTGGCAGAAACTCTCCAAGAATAGGAACATTCTCTCAAGCATCATAAGCACTATTGGAAAAGATCTGCAATGTCTAGCAAACAATTAAAATCCCTAAAACAGACTGTGCAGCTATTCATCCTCATTAAGAGGTGGTAAAATATAGGTTGAATTACCTTACAGCAAATTAGATGGAAAAGTGGAGAACATAATCATGTAATAAAAGACCTCATTAACTCCTCCCATTTTTCAAAGTACACCACCAGTTGTCATTCTAGCTTCCCAAATAGACTAATACTCCAGATCCAAAGCAGAGGATGGTTGCGGAACAAGAAGCAGCATTTTCTCTTTAAATCAACCTTATATGCTTCAATAAAAGTCCAGCTTAGAACACCCAGAATGAGGTGCAAGCAGTGGTCATCACCCTTGGATTTTATACTTCATAAAATATTCCTGGATTTTATGAGGTGTCTCTGCACATCAGGAGAGTCGCCTCTATTTTCTTACATTGGGTCAATTTCATACCCAAATGTTCCATGTTCAGTATACGAATAGAAGTTGAAGAGAAAACAGAATTTTCTATTCAAAATGCTTGAAAAACTGAACTGAAATACATCAACTTCATTGTTGACTAAAATACATCACAATAAAGTAGAACATAATTTATTAGTCTTTTAAAGTTCAATAATTTATTTTGCCTAATCCTTTGCCAGTAGAATGTGATTTATTTGTATAGCCCAATTTTAAGGTCACTGTCTACTCTTGAGAACTACATTTTAAAACCTTTTTGGTTAAATCTTAAAGAATATATTAATATTTATATTTTATACTAACTCTATGATCAAAAGGGTATATGAAACACATACTTTGAAAAAAACTTCCTGCAATTTATTAATTTAGAGGTGATTTCATTTTCTTTTGTAGGATCTCATAGCTATTTGTGCCTCTGAGCTCTGGAACAAACACTTTCTTCCCTGAGGAAGCATTTATTTCTCAATCATCTCAGGTTTTAGCCACTCAAGCCATCACTGCTGCATTTATTCTATCATTCTCTTCTATAGTTCAGTTCTGTTTAGGAATTCTGTAGCAAACAATAAGGCCAACAGCATGTTATCAGAATGGTTTGCTGACTCACCAGAAAACAGTGGAGCTTAATGGTCAGTTTCATGTGTCAGTTGAGGGTGTTAGCGCTTCGAAGGTCGCTCTTGGATGTTTTTGGCTCATCTCCTTATCTCAAAATCTATAACTATAAAGGATAGATAAGAAATAAATCCATTCGAATCAATCACCAATCAATCAGGCAATCAAATGATATCCATTAGAAAGTCAACTAAAATTTATCACTTAAAATTTAAACAGAAATAATGAACTGCAAATAGGGTCAGTTAATGCATGAAGTGAAAAAAGAAGGTAAAAGGAAACTTTAAGTTTTTTTAATATACATTTTTCACTTTTTATGAAATGGTGCCAATAACTACACAAATGGCAAGGCTGGTGTTACTTAACCAATCTGGATGGAATAGGATATAAAATGGGAGTTTATTGTTTCATTTGCATCCAGAACCCAAGGACTTAGATCAAAACAACAAATGATAATACTTTGACATTCCAAAATGAGGAGCTAGACCATTTAAGTAAGACTTGCACATAAGGGGGGAGAAGCCAGTTATGCAATTCTTAGATGACAACCCACTCCCTGCCTATAAAAGAAGTTAGAGATTAGAGAAAGGGTCTATTAAGCATTATCAGTGTGCAGTTAATCTCAATAAATCTTCACAAGTCAACCCACATCCACTTTTCCCATGGACCAGACACTGGCTTGGGGTTGCCTAAGAGGACCAGCTAAGGAGAAAGGCAAGACGTCAGGAGTTGAGGGGAAATTCAAAAGTGAGCCAGAGGAGATGCATTTTGTAGGATCCAAGAAATGTCTGGTTAGAAATCTCCAGCTTCAGGAAGAGAAGAGAGGTGGTATCTCTGAGGAAGCTACAAACATGTCATGAAATTAGTGTCTAATTTAACAACCATCTCTGTCCCTTCTCATCTCCACCATCAAATGGCCCCTCTCTATTAGATCCCAGAGGGGTCAGAAAGCATGGAGAGCTAGCTGGTGAGAAGAGAGATAAAGGAAAGGCATAAAGAGGAAATAGATCATGCCCCATTTCTGACTATTGGCTTCCCATCTGGAGGTGGCCCAACCTGTGAGTGGCCCTGGGAAGACAGATAAAATAATCTCCTTTTTAAATCTCATAGGAAAATTAAGTACACTTCCCTACCAAAGAAAAGATTCACAAAAGGGCCCAGGGTTAGTTAGTGGTAGAGCCAGAAGCTCTGATGCCTGGTTTAGACTTGCTCTACTGCTGTCCCTACCTAGTGGATGCAAGCATCTGACCCAAGGTGATATAACTCAGGACTGTGAGCATTGGTGATCTGAGAGTGAAATAACCTTAAGTTACTGAGCAATTACAAGTAATATTTCATTTAAATAACACATGCATGTTCTATGGAAAGAAAATTATACTAAAATATCAAAAGAATGTTCACATAGTAATAACTACCATTTATTCAGCTCCTGCCGTGAAGATAAAATTAACTTCACTTGTGTGTAAGTGATAACATATGCCAGGCGATTTGCACACATTTACTCATTTGTCTCCCTTCAGGATTATGAGCAAAGTGTGATTTGCCCTATCTTACAGATGAAAAAAAATAATATTCAAAATTTAACTCATTTTTCTAAGGTTACTCAATAGGCATGAAGTTTCAGGAGAATTCAACTCAGGGCTGCTCTTCAAGGCTGCACTCTTCAATACACCCACTCCAGAGAAGAAAAAAAGGAAGGGAGGGAAGGAGGGAGTGGGGGAGGAGAGAGAAAGGAAGGACAGAAGGAAGGGAGGGAGGCATAAGGAAGAAAAAGAGAGAGAGAGTGAGAGAGAAGGAGGAAGGGAGGGAGGAAAAAATGGAAGAGAGAGGTGGCAAGGAAGAAATACTAACAGCCATGAACTGCTGGAAAAGAGATACGCAGGGCAGCTATGAAATACTTTTTATTCCAGGGACAGCAGTTATTATTCTAAAGTGCAGATGGTGCATAACTCCAAAGGGGAAAAAAAGGCCCTCCCCTCTTATCATAAAATTTTTGTTAGTGCCCTTGAGTAGATTCTGACTCCTAGAGCCCCCGTGTACAGCAGAGCAGAACCCTGCCTGGTCTTTTTGCGCCATGCTCTGTCCTCTCACCTTCCAGCACTATATAAGACAATGCTCTGCTGCTATTAATAGGGTTTTCATGGCCAATGTCTTTGGAAGTGGGTGGCCAGGTCCTTTTTCCTAGTCTTTCTAGTCTGGAAGCTCTGCTGAAACCTGTCCACCATGGGTGACTCTGCTGATATTTGAAATCCTGGTGGCATAGCTTTCAGCATCCCAGCAACACACAGCCTCCAGTCTAACAACAAACAGACAGGTGGCGTGGTTCCTTGATGGGGAAAGGAACCCGTCCATGATGGTGAGAATGCCGAATCTTAACCACCAGACCACCAATCTTAAAATTAGGGAAAGGGAGATATATGAGGTAAAAATTTTAGGGATAATCAAGGTTAAGTGTGTGTCACTGCTTTCAAATGGAATTGCCTAGAAAAGGAAGTCTTTGGGTACGTATTGAGAGTGTATCAAATGTATAATTAAGAAAACAGATATGTTCCTCTTTTATGAACAACACCTTCATTATCGGCAACACCCACTCGAAAGCAGACATTAGTGAAAATTAAACCCCAAAATCTTTAAGTTGTTGTCATGAAAACAAAGAAAGAGTCTTGCTTGGGGTTTATGTCCTGGTCTATTTTGTTCAGGCATAAACATTTCCCTAATTTTCAAACATCAAAAGACAAGAGTATTACATGACTTCATGCACGAAGTGACATGCCATTAATAGGCAAATTAATCAGTATGACTAATTAATCTCTGTTTTCTATAACACAGGATATTGGAAATACTTCTGAAATTCAGTATCTCATCCAGCACAGTCTTTGAGAGCCCTAGCTCAAAACCAACGTGAACAGAACTCTTGATTATGCACCCTATACTGCCATCTAGAGGCAAAAATCCCAAACAACAGGCAAAGCCACCCTGAGGAGAGAGAAATTAGCCTAAATTGCTAAGGGAGGCACATACAAGCACAATCTTAATTATATCTATGAAGGCAAACCTCAAGGATTACATTTTGATAAGTTGTAACCAAATGAGTAAATTCTATAATCAAAAACAGTAACTATTCATTTATAGACAACTATCCATCTGTAATTCAGTATTCCCTGCATAGTATAGCTTTCCTTTTTTGCATGTTCACTGTCCAACTAATGTGATGTCCACTACTTGGAAGCTGCCTTCAGGTACTGTGACAACCTCTGTGTGAAGGAGCTGGAAATGAGGTCCTGGCATGGTTTTGGAATGCAGAGAGCTAAAAGTGTCCTGCAACACACTCTGACTCAAGTACTCTGCATTATAGCAAAGCACTGATAAGTGGGTCATTCTGAAGACACACGTGAGGTGTTTTCAAAGGAGGGGGCAGCATTCTTTGAAAATAAAGAGGAAGATTAAGTCAATCTTATTCTTTTTTCAAACCAAATACCACGAAACTGCATTATTCTGATAAATGGTGATTGCAGTGTTGATAGAGTCACTAGCAAGATGCTCTTTGATTTCATTACAATAAAACAACTTGCCTAATCTTGATTCCTGAAGCAATTAATCCTTAAATTACCATGAGATAAGCTTGAAAGATGTTTAGCCTAGCAGGAGAAATATATTACTAACCTAAGGTCATGGTTGCCATTGAAAAGTACAGCCATCTGCATTTCTGAAAGTTAGGATCTTCAGGTTTAATTACATAAGTTATTTCATTTTAATCTGTGTAGAAAAGATGCCTTTTATTATAAAAATGATAATAGATAATGAAAACTAACATAGGGCTGCTTGATGCTAATGTCAGAGGAAGTCTGATTATGGAAAAAAGCAAAGGAAATTATCACTTTACCTTGACACCTTGGTAACTTCTAATTTGTGTTACTTAGTTGGAGTTTTTAATACATGGAATTTTCTTATTTCTTTGTGTTATTTTCTAATATACAGAGCAATTAAGCAAAAACTACTCTGACTAAGAATCAAAAGGTGAGCAAAATATTTGAACAAATATGCAAAAATATGGTTAAAAGGTAAAAATATGTAAAATATTTACAAATATGTAAAATATATGCATAGTAATATGTCATGAGGTTTTCATTTTAAAGTAAAATGTATCCTTAAATTATCATTTATTGTATGTTATGATTATAAAGCCTATTTAATAAAAATACAGAACTAGTACAAAGAAAATAAGCCTTGTACTGACCTCCCTCCTAGAGAGAACCTACACACACAGAGGCCAACGTTGAATCATAAGTCACATAGTCTATTACAACCTGTTTTGTTCTTCTAAAAATCTGCCCTCATGGTTACTCTAAAATATAATCATTAATTGTGAAAACAATTGGAAAATAATACATCTTTCTAAGGGTAAGGAAGTTAAAGCAATGGATAGTGAAAACACTAGAAAATGCCGATTGTTTTATTCATCATTCTCTTTGCCCTCTTAGTTTTATGTATGAATCTCACTCTGTGAGCCAAATAAACCATAAATGGCATGAATGGAAAGGAAAACACTTATTTAAAAGACATTTAGGAGTGATAAGTGATTGATTGGGTGTGCTAGTAAAGGACAAATCTTCTCTTCTTTCTGTGCAGAACTGAGTTTTAGTTCCCACCTAAAATGTGTGCTTCTTCTTAAGTCTGGCTCCACACAGAATCAACCAGAGAGCTTCTAAAATGTACCATTTCCTGGGCCTCAGCACAAACCAATTAAATCATATTATTTGTGGTTTCTGACAGTTTTTACAAAAGCTCTCTGGGTCAGGATGCAATGAGGATTAGCACGCAGTAATGAACAGGTGGTGAGGATTGATAACTACTGATCTAAACAATGCTGAAACCATGAGACTAAATGCGATCATCAAGAGATTGGTTATAGATCAGAAAGAGAAGAGACCTAAAGAGTGAGCCCTGGGATATTCCAGCATTTAGGGAGGTCAGAGAGATAAGCAAACAGTCACAGATGCTGAGAAGGAGCTACAAAGGAGTTCCAGGAAAACCACGAAAGCATCAGTTTCCAGTAGCCAAATGAGAGAAGCATTGCAAGGGATAGGTCAGGAAATGTAAGGAGTGAGAATTGACCATTAAATTTAGCAAAACAGAGGACACTAGTAACCCTGAGAAGAACAGTTTTGGCAAACTAATGGGGACAAAATTTGATTAGAGTCTGTTTAAGCAAAAATGGGAGAAAATGAACAGTAGAAAATATTTCAAGGATTCTTGTCACAAATAGAACAGAGAAATAAGATGGGAACCAAGAAGATGTAGTGTCAAGGAAGATATTTTCAAGGCAGAAATGATAACAAGCCTGTATGCTGACAAAAACGATCCAGAAAAGAGGAAAAAATGTTAATGAAGAAGACTGAGGGGACAAATGTTGGAACAACATCCTTGCGTATATGTGGTTTTGGATGGCTTGGCTCAATGGTGGTTCACATACAGGAGGAGGAATGGCAGAGCATATGGTGTACAGTGTGGAGGCAGGGAGATTGGAATGGATACATGAGGAAACACCTTTTGACTACTTCTGTTTTCTCCGGAGAGAAAGAAACAAGGTCATCAGCTTAGAGTGAGGATGACAGTGGTGCTGATGGAGGTTTGAGTAAAGAGATGAGGTGAAACAGGATGCTAATAGTGACTGACATTAAATGATCTAGGCAAATGGACATCCTCTACCAGTACTATCAGTATTTTGCACATCACAGATGCTCAATAACTATTTAAGTTAAGAGATGAATTTGTTTCTTCACGAAGTGTTGCTCCGAGGCAAGCTAAAAAATAACTTTGATAGTCTAGGTTTTATCTTTGTATCCACCAAAATCATCAGAAAGATGCCTAGTTGAGCTGTATTTCTTTGCTGTGCCTGAATGACATGTGCTATTATATCCTTGGTCTTTATGGAGGGGCAATAAAAGAAATAGCCCCTGCCTCATTAGAGGTTTTGTTTGTTTTCTTTTGAGGACTTTATCCCTAAGTTGCTTATTGCCTCTTCCATGAAATTCTAAGTAAAATTTTTATTTTGGAGATGTCAGAAAGGGTTATTCATATTCCATATTCAAACAAGCACAGTGTACGTTATTAAACAATATGATCTATATAAGTGAATATCTCCCTTTTTTGTTATGTCTTCAAGAAACTCAGAACCAAATTCATGCCTCAGCTATAACCATTATTTGGCACATCTGGCCTGCACAACTGGGAAACAATATTCCCCCAGAAGCTACTTCCTATTCTAATTCACCTTTTTTCAATTTTAAGTTCATTCAAATTTACATTTTACCATTTTCTTCTAAACTGCCAAGAATTTATTTATGATTTAAACCAGTGTATAAATAGAAGTAAATTAGTACAAAAACATATAAAGTTGGAATTGCAAATATGATTTGTCTACAAAATATTGATGCTGTACTATATATACATAGTTTTTGATACTTTTATATTTATCATCTCATTTTGATGCTCCCCTTAATCCTTGACTCACACAAACCAGTTAAGATTGCCTGAGTTTCCTAGGTAATGAACAAAGGTTCATATCTGAATTAGCATCTTGCCTCTCATGCAGCCAGTGTGTGCTGAAGTTTTCACCGAACCAAGTTCTTCTCACTACATTCAATGTCTCTAGCTCCCCACAAGCAAAAGAGGTTAGAAATTCTGTTCTCAAACTACAAGTGGAATGTAGTTCTCCAGAAAGTTTTTATATTTCGATTTTTTCTTTCCAATATAAAGTAATAAACAGGCAGCTATCTCCTGCTGGCACTGACCTGTCAGTATAGATTTTCTTCTTTGTATTTCTTTCTTTATATTAACAGCTGGTTTTTCCCTACCAATATTCTAAATTATTTTGTATTTCTGGCATTTGCTTTTATTTTTGGTATTTGCATCAACATTACACAAACAGATCTGCAAACATGCTCCTCATACTAAAATTATTTGCTCATTTTTACAGAAATATCTTGAGAAAGAATGAGAGGGCTTAGAAAAGAAAATTTCCTCCAAGTGCAGGTAGATATATAAATACTAATAGAAAAGGACAGTGTCCTTTCATTTTGCTGACATTTAAAGGACTATATTTCTCCTGGTGAAATGGTGACCCCCTAAAGGCTTCTGACCCACCGTTTCATGGACCTTCATTTAAAGATGTCATCGTGTTGTGTTGACCGACAAAAATAGCACTATCACATATAAAATCAGGCTGCACAAAACTTGTTCAGCCTCAAAGTCACAATAGATCCAGAGCATTTTTAACATTTAAATTCTAAACAATATTTTCATTTTAGGCTTTAAGCTTATATTTTTACAGTTACCAGTTTAGCATTCTTTTTACAGCTCACACAAACAGGGCTGTCTTTGTAAATTCCCAAAGGGACCACTGAGCCAGTGATGTTCAAACTGCACCATGATTGTTAATTCTTAATCTCTGCAGGAAAAGTGCTGGCTTCAGGGTGAGTTCTTAGACCTGACCATGGAAAATGGAGAAAGACAGGAGTGGGGAATGGGGGACAAGGGAGACAAAAGAGAAAACAAAGCAGTCGCAAGAATCAGGATCAGAAAATTAGAGCTCGAAGGAGGTGAAATTCCTGCATTAGACAATTGAATAAACTGAAGGCCAGATGAATTCCAAGACTGGTCCAAAGTCACTGGGCTAATCTGTGTTCAAGCTAGGACTGTTCTGTTATTCTCAGGTCCTGCATATTATATGACACTGTCATAAGAGAAAGAGTTAATTCACTGAAGGAATTAAAAACGAAAATTCAAGTGTTATCATCATTATGATAATTGAAGTTTCATGGTGTAATTAACATTTTATTCAAAACGCTGTTGTTGAGTAATAAGTCATTATAAGACTGCATTAAACCGACTAGATTTTTAAATGAAGAGAAATTTTATTCCCAATGAGAAAGGTCTTACTAATAGAAAGCAATTGAGAACGACATGATAAATATCTCCAGGTAAGGCAGAGATACAACACAAAATGCTAAATACCAGCCAAGGAAATATCAAGATTATCAGAAATACAAAAATAGAAAAGCAATTCCTAAGGTAGGAAAAATTATAATAGAAGTGCATTTTAATTAAAATGCTCTGTCACGTGTAGTATCTTGATTCCAGCATTCTCTACGTTAGGTCATCTTGACGATCATTTCTCTCCATACTAGGAATGTTCGTTTGTGTATCAAATTCTCATCTGTAGCAAAGAATAATAGAGAAAGGAAGGGAAAGAAGCGCCCTTTCTTGCTCTGACAAAATATTTTCCAAAATGAGACTTGAATCCCATGTGCCAATATTGTAATGGGATGACACGTAATGTTTCTGTAAATTTTCCAAAGGTTGAAGTATAAGAAATCTTTAGTCACAAGAGGGTTTCCTTGTGCTTATCCATTTTAGAATGTGTGCAAAACCAAAAGCTCAAAAAATGAAAATTAAGTAACAAATGAACAGTGTTGCATTGTGGAAAACATTATTACCCGTGAAAATGAAAATTTGTAATGAAAATCCAATATTACACTGAGTTTAATAAAGCCAGCAATCATCCAAACTTAACAATAAAGGAATCTCATAAAGTGATGAAGTGACAATATACAGTAGTTGTGAGCTACTTACATGCAATAAAAACTTTCAGGAAGCTAAGATATTGGTATTCCTCAATGTTATTAATAATAATAGTAAAAGTGTTTAGCTTATGCTTAGCATAGATCCTCCTTCTAAAAAACATGAAGGACTTCACATATGCACAGTTTCATTTGTATGACAATTATTGTGTGCTTACTGAGTACACAATGATGGCAATATAAAGATACGTGTGATTTGGTCCTTGCCATGAAATCTTTGTCACAGAGAAAGCACTTGAAAAATGGTACCTATTTTTAGGCTTTCCTCATCTCCTTGACTGCAGCTAGCAGGATTTCCTATTCATTAGAATAATGAGGACAAATGAAATTATACCCTCATTGTATATAACATGAATAATCCCTTGTGGAGACTAGATAATACCATCACATTATACTAATACGCTGCTTTTCCAAGTTACCCAGGAAGATAATCCTATATCTTCTCTAAATAGAAGGATCACAATAAATTTACCTTATTTAACAAGAGTCCTGAAGAATTCAGTGATAAACAGACATTTTGCTCAATACAAATTATAAATTAACCTGACCTTTTTACTCCATTCCTTCCTTGTCAGCAATCTCATCTGCTGCCATAGTTTCAACTGCAAACCACAGGCAGGTGATGCCCACTCCAGACCTCACCTCTGAGCTTCTCTAGGTTCTCAGGGCCCAGTCACATCCCCCTACATCTACCTCAATACCCCACAGCACCTCAAGTTTCATATGCTTCAAACAGAACTCATCACATGCCCCCTAAACCCTGTTTCTTCTCCTGCACACACTCTCATCTCATAGCATCACCATCTAATCCATCATTCCAGCTAGAAACCTTGCCCTCACCTCTCACCTTGGACTCTATCTCTGCTTCAAGCCCTATACCCAACCAGTCAGCAAGTCCTAAAAGCTTTTCCTCCGAAATACTTCTTAGAAGCATTCCTTCTGCTGCATCCCTAGCACTATTTTCCTGGTTCAGGCCCTCACCACTTCTCACCTGAGCTACTCCAATAACTTCCTCACCAGTCTCTCTGCTTCCTCTCAAAATAGCATGCCGAGGGTCTCCATCTTGTTCTGTCTGTTATCCTGGGCACGTTTCTCTGCTGTAAAGTTCCAGCAATGCTCCCTCTCACCAGCCGGCCAGAGCCAGATCCCTTAGCACAGCCCACGCTCTTCATGATCTGGCCCTGTCCTATTTTATTAACTTTATCTCCTGTCACTGCCAGTGACACTGTCCTTCACAGAGTTTATTACTATTTGTTCACCTTGCTCATGCTCCTTTTATCTACCTGTGCCCTCCTTGACTAATCAACCTGTGCTCAGCTTTCAGACCCAGCTCTTCCAAAAAGCCTTTTCTGAAACCAGAGACTCACATAGATGCCTGAGCAAACGCATAGAATCATATTGTCATTTCAGACTCAAATGAACCAAAGATCTTATCTGTTAACAGGTTTTACTAACAATTTCAAAGATATAAGCAATCAGGAAGCTCAAATTAAATATAGAGAGGTCTGGGGCTTTGAGGGTGGTTCCCAAATCCTTTCTTCTTGCCACAGACACCTGTTCTAGGGCCCACAGTAAGCAAGGTATTTAGAAGTTACTTCCTCACAGTGGGATGTTTAGTTTATGAAACAGATCCGTTTTATACTCCAGCTTATGTGAGATTATTTCAGGGAACTTATTTACCACAGGCAACCTTTAAACGGAGACATCCTGTTAAGAGCATTCCACAAATAAGAATGTTCTAGCAAATATCATTAATCTATTTGCCAGGAGGTCCAGTTATTGTATTGACAAAGTTACCCAGGTCACCTGTCGTTTCTGCTTTCCCCCAGGAGTCCATATCGACACTCATCCCCAAGGTAGAAAAACTGGGAATAAAAACAACAGGCCAGCTGACTGAACTCTGTCCTCTCCACTGTCCCCATCTTATATTTCGACAAGAATACCTGAAATTTTGTCAGAGCTATTTTAATGTGGCTATATTCACAGAGGTTCACATTGGGAGAGTGGATATTTTTACACAGTCTATTAAAACAAATTAAACCCTTGTTCCTCTTAAAAACTCATTACCCTGTAAATGTATATAGCAGACACCTATAGCACATCCCACACTTCAACCCAATACACCTCAATGGTTATATTTCTGGATGGGATAAGGCTTAAAGAAGAGGGAAGAGTCAGGATTGAAATGGTCAGATATCTGTTGTATCCCCTAACAATTAAAAAAAAAAGGTCATCAAAATAAATATCAAGGGGCCGGCCCAATGGCATAGCAGTTCGGTTTCTGCGCACCCCTTTGGCAGCCCAGAATTCACCAGTTCGGATCCCAGGAGCAGACCTACGCACCACTCATCAAGCCATGCTGTGGCAGGCATCCCACATATAAAATAGAGGAAGATGGGCACGGATGTTAGCTCAGGGCTAATCTTCCTCAAACAAAAAAAAAACCATATAAATAAATAAATATCAAAAGAGTAAGGTGGAATTGCTTTTTTTGTTCAAACACAGCATGTCCATGTCACTGTCTTTAACAAACTTGTGTTGAAACTCTCTGATAATATATGTATTCATAATTAACCTGTAAGTTTCTGAATTTCAGATATTTCCAAAAATCCTAAACTTCTTCAGTGATATTTCCCTCTAAGCCCTTTCCCTGATTGAAGGAGAACTTTCCTCTATTAGCACAAATTCCCTGCTGCTCTCTCTAATAAAGGTGACTCATGTGTTCACATCTCAGAGCCCTCAAGTTCCAGAACTGGTGTGAGAGTCTTGCCTGCTCCATAGTGCTAGTCACATCCATTCTTGCAAGAAACACTTGTTCTTTTCGGTCGCAAGCTTCTCATTTATAACACCTTATGCCCCTCCAACTTATTATGGAAATCTACTGAAGCCTGGATACTTACTCTCTTTTCATTTATAATAGATCCAGTACTTAAACCTAGAATTATTCAAACTTTCTTCTTTTCTCAGTTTTAATAAAATACATTCTTCTTGAACTTTATGTCATCTAAATTAAAAATCTGTTGTCATAGAGTTGTTCTGAATTTCCTTTTATATTATTTGTCATTTCTGTAGGATTTGTTGTGATATCTCTTTTAAGTTCTCAATAGCAGTCATTTATAACTTCAATTTGTTTTTATTAGTCTTACTATGAGTTAGTCAATTTTATTAGTCTTTGAAAACCTAAATTTTGTCTTTGTTGGTTTTTGTCTATTGCAATTTTGTTCTCTTTTGCATGAAATGTTTATCTTATTTTTATTACATTTTTTCTGTATACGTGCTTTAAATTTAATTTGTTGTTCTTTTTCTAACTTCTTGGGACAAATATGTAGGTCACCGATTTTCATCTTTTCTTCTATTCTAATACATTTAAGGAAATCAATTCCCTGCTAAGTGCAGTTTCAGCTGTCTGTCACAGGTTTCAATGTGTCATAATTTTTATGACGATTTAGTTCTATATATTTTCTACTTGTCATTGCATTTTTCTTGGGCTCTTTAGGGGTAAACTGTCTAATTTAGAAACATTTGGGTATTCTTATTTAGCATTTTGTTTTTTATGACTAGCTTGTTTCCATTGTGGTCAACAAGCATATTCTGCAAGATTTTAATGGTTTAAAATCTATTGACTTGCTTTATGGCCCTAAATATGGTTGATTTAGTTAAATAATCCATGAGTACCTGAAGAAGTGTGCATTCTAATTGCTGGGTGTGGTGTTTTACACAACAATCATGTTGTTAATCAAGACATTGAGCTCTTTTATATCTGTTCCCATATTTAATCTGCTGCATTATCACTTTCTGAGACAAATGTGAGTTTGTATATTTCTCCTTTTATTTTGATCAATTTGGGCTCTAGATAATTTTCTTTATATATTTATATACTTTGAGCTATGCAATTTGGTTTATTTTAATTAAGAATTGTTAAATCTTCCTGGTTGTTTTATCCTTTAATCATGATGAAATGTCAACCTTTCTTTCTATGCCTGTTGCCTTAATATTCACTTAATCTGATATTGGCATATCCACACCAGCTATCTTTCATTAGGTTTCCCTGAATATGCTTTTCTACCCTTTCATTTTTAACATTTTTGTTTCTTATATTTAAGGTATATCTCTAGGAAACAGTAAATAGTCAGATTTGGTTTTTCACTCAGTAACAGTTTTTGAATTTGTTTTTATATAAAGTAATTCATCATATAACTTGGTTTAAATCTGCATTCTTACGATTCGTTTTCTATTTGTACCAATTCTTCCCCTGTTTAGTAGCTGTACTATTTAAAACATATGACCTCTTTGGTCAATGTTCTAGGGGAAGAATGACATGGAGAATTGTAAACCAACTCTTAAATTCTTCCACCTGGAAGTGACATGTCACTTCTGATTACATGTCACTGGGCAAAGACAGTCATGTGGCCATGCTGAAACTGAAGGAAGCCAGAACAAGAATCTTCTGTGTTCCCAGGAGGAGAAATGAACCAGATACATCAGGAACACTAGTAATATCTCACATGCTGTACATAAATTTTAAAAACTTCCGTATGTCAGAGAGCACCATAAACAGTATTCAAAGTCAAGTGACAACTGAGCAGAAACTATTTCAAACATGTATTATAGAAAAAGATTGCTATCCAGAATATATAACAAAATCTCTCTTTTCATTTTTAATAGATTCAATTACTTAGATAGAGAATTATTCAGACGACCTTGTGTCAGTTTCGGTGAGTTGCATTTTTCTTTAACTTGCCCCATTTCATCTAAAATTAGAACTTTGTTGTCATAGATTTCAGACATTTGAGTACCCAAATCATTCATTTCCCCCATATCTTTACTCAAGCACTCCAGCAAAATGAGAAGTAAATCAAATAATCCCACAAAACAATATGAATCGACGAATTTAAAATTAAACAGTAATGTAGTCTTAATACATTGATATATATTTAATACATTATTCTCACCCTTGGTAGATGAATATTTAAGGAAACAGCATTTTCATATACTCCATGAGAGAGTATAAATATAAAGTTTGAAATGCATGTATCCTATTGCCCAGAAATTCTGCTCCTAGATATGAGAAAATGAGAGCACAAAAAGGAATATACTATGGAGTAAATCTAGACATACTGACCTGAAAATCTCTCTGAGACATATTGCCAAGTTAAAAAGAAGTTGCATATCAATATTTAGAGTGGTCTATTTATGTTAAAATTATGCACACAAATAAATCACAATCATAGGAGCTGTCTATGTACACAGATGTGTAATATAAGTATAGAAAATGGTCTCATAGGACCAACCACAGAATATGACCATTGGATGAGGGTTAAGAGGAATTTTTGCTTTATCAGCATTATTTGAATATTTCACAATGATAATTCAGTAGTTTTTGTATATGTATAACATGCTAAATAATACCAAATATTAATATATACTAAATAAGACACATTCTAAAGAATAACCAGATTGTTTTCATGTTTATAGATTTATACTCTATGTATTTTCAAGTGATTTTTCATGTTTCATCAAAGCACTATATGCACATAATAATAAATCAAGTGATAGAGAGGGCTCATGACAAAAAGCAATAGTCCTTTTCCCCATCCTTCCCCAGAGGTCACCATCCCAACACCATTCATCCAAGACAAACTCTTAACTCTTTCTGTTTTGAATCTTCTTATACTTAGGAAAAAACATTAAGGAATATATTTATACCTTCATTTGCCAATTTTAATAATATTTTTGATAACTCCCTATAAAAGCAAGAACATTGCTCATTCTACTGACTCATACTACCTTTCCTTTTCATAAAGTTGTATAGTTATAATTATATAAACTTTTCTATCTATTACTTGAGTTGCTTTGAATAACATATTTAAATATTTCCCATTCCATCAGTTTTTTACAATATCAGTCACCTTTCACTCTGTAAGGTGCGAACATTAGCACCCTTACCATTCTTTCCACTTTCCATGCAGCTCCCTCACATCTGCTCTCTGCACAAGAGGACTTTCACACTTTCAAAGTTGAAAACACGGACATTTTGTTCCGCAACCACAAAAAAGTCTTCGCTGCTTAGTTTATAGGTTGATTCTAGAAGTTGAAAGACCAGTCAACAGAATTACGTTATTATGACTATATAAATATTAACTATTTGGTTCACTTAGCATGTGAGGATTGCATCTCCTTTCTTACATTCCAATGTCATGAGCTTGGGATCCTTGAAAGACAAAGTTCCTAGTACAAATGTCAAATGAATTATTCTTTTGTTATCCTTTATCAGTGACTTATTATTGTGATACAATTTAGTTTGCTTTGTACTTGGACCATAGCTTTGAATTTGCCATTTGCTTTTCCGCAGAGTTTTTGTGTGCTTTAATTTCTCCGTCCTCTCAATCATATTATTTATCCAGTGGAATACTCTCTCCTTTCCCCGTGGGGGCCTCCATCTTCATGCATCACTCTGTACTCTGGTACTGCTTTGAGCTACCATTGTGAAAATTCCTTCACTAACTCATCTAGGGTGGATCCATTCTTTCCCAGATCTCATGGTCACACTTGATTTACTTCTCAATTTTCTGGAGTACTTAATTTACTTTCTAAGCAAAGGCATGGAAGGAGTAAATATTTTGAGTACTCAAATGTGTGAAATTGTTTTTTTCTCTGGCCTCACACTTGATTGATATCTAAGACTTATTTCGAAAGTAGCTTCCAAATAATTTCCCCTCAGACTTTTGAAGGCATTCCTCTATTATCTTCTAGCATTGAATTTTAGAGATAAAAAGTGTGCTGTCAAACCTAGGTGCCCATCAAGGGATGAATGGATAAAGAAGATTTAGTATATATACACAATGGAATATTACTCAGCCATAAGAAATTATGAAATCCAGACATTTGTGACAACATGGATTGTCCTTGAGGGTATTATGCTGAGTGAAATAAGTCAGAGGGAGAAAGTCCAATACCATATGATCTCACTCATAAGTAGAAGATAAAAACAACGACAAACACATAACAACGGAGATTGGATTGGTGGTCACCATAGGGAAAGGGGAAACGGGGAGGGCAAAAGAGGTGACTAGGCTCACATGTGAGGGGATGCACTATAATTGGTTTTTGGGTGGTGAACAGGACGTAATCTACACAGAATTCGAAATATATTATGATGTACATCTGAAAGCTATATAATGTTATAATCCAATGTTACCTCAATAAAAAAATAAATTATTAAAAGTTTGCTATCAGTCTGATTCTCATTTCTTTGTATGTAACCTGAATGGTTTTTGCTTGCTTTTTCTTCCTAAGATTTTAGAAACTTCTCTTTATACTTGTTATTCTAGAAACCTTGAAGATATGTTTAGTCTGGGTTTATTCTCTTTTTCTTCATTCTTTAGACTCTCTCAGTGTGAAGAATTTGGATCCTTCTTCAGCACTAAGAAATTCTTATTATTTTTAATTTCCTTGAGAAATGTGCTCTTATCCATGTTCTTTTTTCTCTCATTTTGGAATCCTTGTAGTCAGACGCTGCATCTCCTAATCATCAATGCCTCTGAGGAGAGACAATCTAGATGACCCTGGAGGCCTTTCTCTTTGCCTTGGTAGCCTAGCAGAGAACAGGCTCAGGATATCAGAGTTAGTTCAACAGAGAAACAGGATGACAACAGCCAGTGAGCTCCCAAGGACCCTCCTCCATAGCAAGATTACCCACATGACCAGGGAGTTTCTGCTGTTGCAAAGTCACACAGATGTTCCCTCGCTGTACCCATAAATACCCAGCACATTAAGGGACAGCCCCTCTTGGCTGCAGCATTGATCATCATCATGCAGACCACCCACACCTGGCCTACGTGTGGGACAATGAGAGGTAGGGAATGCATACACCCTACTATTTCTATCTTGGTAAAATCCCCCCGCTCAATAAATTCTGTTCACATCTGCACTGCATAGTAGTCTAATATTTTTGTTTTTTATCTTGTTGCTCTACATTCCTTGGAGTTATCTGAATTTATTTGTTAATTTCTATGAACTCTTTCTTGTTCTTGAATTATTCATTTTCCATACGATTCTGGGTTTTTTACATTGATTGTAATATCTTCCTACATCTCTCTGGATATATTAATGAAAGAAATGTTTTAAGTTGGTATGTTGTATTTCAGCTCTCTTTAGTTTCTATATTATTTCTGTCTTCCTAGTACCAGCTTTGTTGTTCATTCGTCTTCATTTCTCTCTTTTGTGCTCTTGGTTCCCCTCATATGCCCGGGGATTCTTAAGAGCTGGCATGGATTTCCTCTGCTGATTTGTAAACAGGTCTGTTTCCACTTGAGCTCTTTCTCCTGAGAGAGGATTCTAATGGGAGCTCTGTGTAGGAACACAAACAGCTGGCTGTCAAGCTGCAGGTCTGACATAACTTTTTCTTAAGAATAAGCAGGTTGGCAGCAACATAAGAGAATGGTCCTGATAATAATACAACCAACATACAAACTCATGGCCTGACTGGCGGGCAAGGCATGGCCCAGAGGCACCAATGCACAAGAAGACCATACTGAGGAGTGAGCAGGGCTGAAGCCAGCGGCACAGCCATCCTGCCAGTACAGTCATTTCCCCGGGGGATGCTGCTCTGGGGGTGCTTTCTTTTCACTAAGACACCAAGCTCTGGACCTGCAGGGTTGCATCCACCCAGAGGGAGAGCCTGTTCTAATTTATTCAAAGACGTCCTATAGACTAGCTGTGGTCCTGTAGTCTTGCTGGAATCTTAGGAGAATAAATGACCGAGATGAGAATCAAAGCCTCAAATCCCAAAAGCGGCTAAAAGATAAAGCGGGTCTCTAATCAGATTAAATAAATTTACATCACCTATTTCTTCTCCTTACTTTGCATTTGAATATTTTTTCTTTCCCATGTAAAATGAGATATGAGAATTTTAAATGAGACTTTTACAAAACTGAGGAATCATAGCAATTCTCTTTTAGATCCCCTCAGTTTATAATAGCACATGAAAATTGAAGTCTATTCTTCAATCTCTTCTCCAGAGCTAAAATGATGAGGCTTTTAGAGTATTTTTCCATAAAATTGTCAATTCTAAATCTTCATTTTTTTTAAACAAAGGCCATTTGAGCCAAAGCACACATTTTTTTCTTGAAAGCTACAAACAGAAATCTAAAAAGTAACTGGGAAGCCTAATTAGCCACTATGTTTTCCTCTTCCTAACAATCTTAAAAACCTGTTTGCTGAGCATGCATTAATAATCCACAAGTAATGAATTAATCCTCGTATCAGTGGGATATCCACAAAACCTCCTTTATATAACTCCAAAAGTATTAATTTGCCCCTGCATGGTAAGGCAGAGAGCTCTCTCCTTCATTGCTCAGCACTCTCTTCGCCTGACCTATGGGCCTCCATAAACGATGGCAGGGGCCTGGGAGGGAAGAGACTGCGCGCAGCCTGGGCCAGCTCGTTGCACAGACACCTCCTAACCCAGAGGCTGGGACTCAAGGGCTTGTCTCCACAGCCCGCAAAGAGCAGTCCTGAGCTTAACAAAAAGATAAATTCATAACTTTGCAAACCTGGAGAATGGTGTAAATGCACCTACCATCTAATATGCATGCTTTCTGTTAGTCAGGAATAATTATACAGAAATGGCCTCTTTTTAAAAAAATAATGTGATTTCTCTGTAATGATTTAGACATAACTTGAGATTTTAAAAAAATTAATCAGTAATTGATAAGCGTAAACGGATTATGTTCAGTTATTTCTCATGAAAGGCAAAGTACTGAAAACAGATGTGATAAAGGAATACTCTCTTGAAAAGCAATATGGGGCCGCACATCCTCACAGCCGCCCACGCACACACGCTGAGAGATCTTGATTAGCATCCCATAATGCCAGAGATGGACGCTCAGCCAACGTCCTGACACAAGAGATGTTCTGTGTGTTTCAGAAGATGTGTCTCAGGCTTATGGTGGAAGAGAACGTCATTAAGGCATGGGGGAAATGTAAAAGGGTCATCTGCAAGTGTGTGGGCGAGTGACTGGAAAATAACAGCCAATTTGACAGAGAGAAGAGGAAAAACAGGTAATTGCTGGGCTAAGAATACAAGACAAAAATGTAAAATGTTAGAAGCATTTTAAAAATGTGGAAAATAAACAAGGTACAAGCATTAAGAAAAAGCAATCACTTTGAAAAGCCTCTAAATAAATAAAAACCAGAAAGAAACCCAAAATAAGATTTTTTTTTGTAAAAATATAGGTCTCTACCTATTTATAATCTGATTTCCTACACAGAATTAAGTGCTACATAAAACAGTGGACTAGGTTTCCTATTCATATATAGTCCTTTTGAAAACATGAAAGACTAACCCTAAGAGACTGTTCTCATTTTTTTTGGACCCATAATTGACGGATGTAAAAATCTTGCACTGTCCTCAATATGCTTTGAAATGTCAGATAGAATTAGCGTTGCTTTCTAATCCACATAAGTATTAATAATAATAGAAGATAAAATTCTCATTCGGACCTTTGAAGACTTTTGGCTTTTAGTACAAGTCACATCATATCCGGGGTTCCCTGAGCCCACTACGTTTTCTGTCTCAGATAACGTGGAAGATGGAGCACCATTCTCCCACCTGAAAGTTTATTTTGTGGCTTTGTGTCCATTATATATATATATGAATATCCAAAATAACCCGAATCATCTCCCTATCTTAAGGTTCATAACCTTAATTGCATTTAAAAAGCCCCTTTGCCATGTGACACAGCCTACTCGCAGGTCTAGGCATTAGGGTGTGCACATCTTTGGGAGGCCACGCTACCTACCACACACACAGGTACTGGAGCAAGTGGATAAGTGATAAAAAAAAATTGTCCATTAGTTTTCTAGGGCTGCCATAACACAGCACCACAAACTGGGGATCTTAAGCTATAGAAATTTATGGTCTCACAGTTCTGAAGGTGAGAAGTCCAAAATTAAGGTCTTGGCATGGCTGGCTCCTTCTGAGGGATGTGAAAGAAGGATGTGTTCCAGGATCCCTCCTGGGCTTCTTCATGCTCCCCGAGGGCTGTCTTCATGCTCACATGGCATGCTCCCTGGATGCTTGTCTGTGTCCATGTTTCCCCTCTTATGAAGACACCAGTCATACTGGATTAAGGGCCCACCCTACTCCATTGTGACCTCATCTTAGCCAATTACATTTGCGACTACCCTACTTCCAAATCAGATCACATTAGGAGGTACTGGGAGGGTAGAACTTCCACATGTGAATTTTGAGGGGGACACAATTCAACTCACAACAAATCGATAAATGCTATTTCTTTGAAATTTTAAAAATTAAGTAAAAAATATTTTCATAATGTAATTCTTCTCAGATACATATTCTTAGCATTCTGGGTCATGAGAAAGAACCATAAATAAAGACTATAGAAGATAGAGGATGTTTTTAATATAACCATCTATAGGAACCTTCTCTTTTTCCTCCTGAAGGAAAACTGCTCTGGTACAATAAAAAAGTCAAATTTCACAGTTAATTATTCCTGGAATATTAGAACTCTGGCCTCAAATTTTTCCAAAAGAAATATCTATTTCCTTAATATCAGGAAACCTTAACATGATGAGTATGTTCCAAAATTAAATTATTCCTGCGCAAAGAAATGCATTGCGTGTCC
Organism: Equus quagga; assembly: GCF_021613505.1. Classification (NCBI taxonomy): domain Eukaryota; kingdom Metazoa; phylum Chordata; class Mammalia; order Perissodactyla; family Equidae; genus Equus; species Equus quagga. Next base: position 8,010,011 of record NC_060275.1, read on the forward strand.
TTGCTAGCCAGCTCTGGAGCTTGTAGGATGCTTCAGTTTTATAGATGTCACTCTGGTTAGCTCCGTGCACACCATGGAGTCAGATGTCCTGTAAGCACAATCCTGGTACAAGTCCTCAAGTGGTGACAAATCATTGAACCACTCCACAGCCTGAGAAACTGATGACTGCTCCAAGTTGCTGCTCCTTTGGCTTTAGGGTAAATCCTACACTCAGAGATCAGTGTATTGTATGTGGAGCAAGAGCAGAAGCACTATGAATAAGAAATATGGGGCCGGCCCCGTGGTGTAGTGGTTGAGTTCAGCACACGCCACTTTGGCAGCTCAGGTTCGCAGGTTCGGGTCCCAGTTACAGACCCACACCACTCATCGGCCATGCTGTGGCAGTGACCCATATACAAAGTAGAGGAAGATTAGCACAGATGTTGGCTCAGGGATAATCTTCCTCAAGCAAAAAAAGAGGAAGATTGGCAATAGATGTTAGCTCGGGATGAATCTTCCTCAGCCAAAAAAAGAAAAAGAAAAAGAAATATGAGACATTTTCCCTCCTGTAATGAACAGATATGGTACATTATGTGAGCCATTATATACGGTGCACCTGGCACAGTGCAAGGTTACAATTTTTGCATAAAATTGGAATTCATCAGCAGTGACATAGCCCACAAAACTTAAAATAAAATGCTGCTCGTGTCATTATTCATTCACTCTACAAACCTTTACTGAGCACTAGCGAGTTCAAAGAACCACAATAGGAGGAGTTGGAAATCTCATATGAGTGATGAGACCTGATCTTAAAGGTAGAATTGTTCAGCCCCATGGGATTGCAAGCAAATCTGGCAAAGGAATCACTCTCTTCTCTGCAGCTCCATTTTAAATTAAAAGGACCGATTCAGAAAAACAATAACCCTTTTTGTCAACAGCTTGCCTCTTTTTATACTTCCACTGAACAAAATGTTCAAGGGCAAAATCTGTTGCGGAGATAATAAGAGCGGAGAACTCTGCAGCAGCAGGTGTTAAATGAACGGAAGCATGACAGGGTTACCTATGGCTTCCAATTTTCCAGGGAGGGTTTTTCTGCCTGGTTAGGCAAGCAAGTAAAAGCAAAGGATAGAAGGACACATTTTGCCAAATTTAAAACTCTCAGAATATATTTCTTCAAGATTTTCAAGAGAGTTCAAAGCTTTTAGATTCTGAGGGATTTTTTTCTACTGAGAAACTGGAACATTTCTTAGAAAATGGACGCCGGAAACAAAAAAGATATGTGGATAGATGTTTTCCATAAAATATTTTAAACATCGATGTGTTTAATCAGACATTTAATCCATTCAATCTTAAAATGGCAAGAATATTGTGTGTTTAAGGAGGCCATTAGATTGATGTGGCTTTAACGCCATGGCAGCCTACATAAGGACACAAAATCTAAGCCTGTAAATGCCTCAAGGTTACGAAATCAAAATGCTAAGGACAACCCATCACAAATAGCCAACTTGGCTTTAAACTAGCCAACCAGTAACTTCCTTTCTTTCCTTCTGCACTTTCTTCATATGAGTCTTTCTCTTGGCTCCTGTCCCTTTTGGCACTGCCCTATTCGAATCCATTTTTGCTCAAATAAACTCTTAAAAATTTTAGTATGCCTCAGCTTATCTTTTAACATGGGTTAGCTTTTTACTACCACCCTAACAAATTACCACAAATTTAGTGGCATAAACTACACCTGGTTTTGTCTCACAGTTTCTGTTCACCAGAAGCCAAAGGACAGCATTGGCTCAGTTCGGTCCTCTGCTGGAGTCACAAGGCCCCCAAAATCAAGGTGTGGGCAGGACTAAGTTTCTCTCTGGAGGCTCTGGGGAAAATCCCACTTCCAAGCTCATTCAGATTGTTGGCAGAATTCAGTTTCTAGCAGCTCTAGGGCCGAGTTCCTCGTTTTATGGCTGGCTGTCAGCCGGGAGTCTCTCTCCGCTCCAGAAGGCCCGCATTCCTCATCATGCTGCCGCTTCCGTCTTCAAACCAGCATACAGCGGGTCCAATCCTTCCTGTACTTCAGATTTTTCTTCCATACTTCTACTGCCTTCTCCTGCCACATCTGTCTTTTGATTCCGGGTAGAGAAAATTCTGTGCTTGTAAGGGCTCACGTAATTAGATTGGGCCCACCCAAATAATCTGAGAAAACTTCTCCATTTTAAGGTCCATAAACTTAATTGTATTATCAAAGTCCCTTGTGCCATGTAATGTAGCATATTCACGTGGACCTTAGGTTGTGGACATCTTGACAGGCCATCTGCCTACAACAAATACAGTTATTAGGGCAAGTTGATAAGTGATATTTCTTTCAAACTTGAAAAATTAGACATGAAAATATTTTCATAATGTAATATTTTTCAGATCCATATCCTCAAGCATTCTGGGTCATGAGCAAAAAAGACATACGTAAAGCCAACAATCTTGCTTTGGGATCATGTTCACTAAACAAAAAATTACCCATGAATTGCCTCTATATGAGTTATTACAGTCCAACGAAGGGTGTAAAATGTATCATTAGCCTTATTCTTGAATCTGATAGTGGTTGAGTCACCCATCACTCATCAATGACTTCCATGTCTTGGCTATGTGAAAGATCAGTTCATATTGATTAATGTGAAAATGGACTCACGTCACTTTTCTTGGTAATCTAAGATAGAAAATATTAAAAGCAGTGCAAATAGCTTCTGTTAATTAAAGGTTATCCGTGGGAAAAAGTGGCTGGTAGCAATGTTGTGATCCGGTTTCACTCTGCAGACTGGGCATTCATTAAAGACGAATGAAAGGAGATTCTCTGTTTTGATATTCATTTCCCACCTCTGGGCTTAGCATGTGATGCTGTTATGGAAGGCTCTATTTCCAGACCTTTGAAACTCCAGGAATGATATAATCAAGTAAGATGTGACAATGCGTGGCATTGGTAATAAATTACCAGCACCCCATGGGTTACAAACCTGTGTTCAGGGGTGTTGCTTGAGGCCATAAAAATAGGCTTAAGTATATTTGCATATTGTCAGGAAATTCATTAACCTTTTTGTTTTCAGATACAATTGAGTGAAGTATTCCTGCACATTAGAAACCATGGGAACATACATAAATTGGATCACCTGGATGTTTAGGCTTCTAGTTTCTTGTCGTACTGAAGAATAAGCAGGGCCACAGGATTTCCAATACCCACCTCTCTCCACTTGACGCAGAAGGCATTTTCATCCATAATTAAATTTGTGCTCTTTCTTGCTAAGAGAATTGAAATATCCTACGGTGTTTTATAAGAAGGTTTGACATTATCTTTCCATTTAGAGCCATGTTACAACAGCTCAGAATTTTCCCTCTAAAAGGGCATGAAAAACACATCACACACTAATTGAGGCCCTGCCTAATCAGGCAAAAATCAGATTTCTTTCAGCCAAACTGCAGCTTATGGTAACTCCAGATGCGTCAGTGAACTAAGTCGAATCACCTCCAAAAATAATATGGTAAGGAAATATATTTTATGCTACTATAAATATTTCTCATTATGAAAGTTGCCTCTTTCTGCCCTTCTCCTCCTCTGCTGTCTCTTCCTCCTCTTTTTCTTGTTCCTCCTTCCTCTCCTCTCCTTCTCCTCCTTGTTCATTATAATAGTCTGAGCTCTCAGATCAACAAGATCCAAGGGTTATCTGATTTTATGTATTAAGAAACTTAAAATAAAGAACGCTTCCATATGGGGGAGAAATGAAATGCCCAGTAAGTTCCACTAGTCATGAAACAAAACCCAGTGTCAAGTACCTCTACTAAAAAGATGATGCAGAAATTTGCAGTTGAGGTATTTCTGCTTACTATTAGGAATGAATGAATTTATATTACTTGTTCATTTCATTCTTTTAATCTTTCAACAAACACTCTACCAAGTGGCTACTACACGCCAAGCATTGTAGTCAGTGGCCGGGGATAAAATGGTTGCAAATCTGATGCAGCCATTGTCCTTGTGAATGAATCTTACAGTTTATTAGGAAAAAAAGTTAATAATCAAACAATCACACTGAGAGATAAGTGCAAATTAGTATAAGTACTATTAGGAAAAGAGCATATATCAGGGGCCAGAGAGGCTATTCTAAGGATGTGACCTTTTGGTCCTGAGATCTGAATGAGCAGAGTTTATTAGGCAAGGCAGAGTGGAGGGCAGCAAGAGAGCATTTCAAGCAGACCCTGAGGTGAGAGGTGTGTGTATGTGTGTGTTGCTTTGAGGAGAAAAGAGAGAGAGATTATTAAACTTTAGAAAGAGGAGACCATCAAATTTCAGTTTGTTTCAGGAACAGTTCTTCAAAGATGGGACCCAGAAGAGGGAAGAACTAATCTTGTGATTTGAGAGCCTTTGCTTGGGCAATTTAGGTTTATCAACACATGTGGGCACTAAGTTCATGCAGGGACTGCCAGGAAAAGAAAGAAGGAATGGTTGTGGGAACTAAAGTCACGTGAGGACCAGAGTAGAAGATTTCAGGCATTCAAGGTTTCTCACAGTCTCTCTTTTTGGTCCACAGGGATTCTGAGTCACATCATGTGACCATATCTTGTTGTTTTTTTATTCCAGTATTCCTGATCTACACATCTGGTCAATAGCAGTCTTAGCCTCTTTGTTGATGATGCCATCACGGCTTCTTGTGACTTTTTTTCTTTGTAGTTGAATTTCAATCATTTGTTGAGTGAGTCACTGCATAAAAGCATTTCAGTCTCTGGAAGAAACAAAAGCAAAGACTATGGAGAGAAGTATTAACTTAAGAATTACCAGAAAGCCTTGAACAATGCCTCTTAACCAAGATGCACTCTGAACTGGGATCACCTGGGAGAGATCTCATCCCTACCTCAGGTCTATAGAAGCAGAGGTTTGATGTTAATAGATCTGTGTAATAGCGATTTACCCAACATGACCTGAATAGGGGAAGGAATTTAAAGAATCTCATTTTTACGATCAAAATCCTTAAACCAACATAGCAGGAAAATGATTGTCAGGAGAAGAAAAAAGAGAAAGAGACAAAGAAGAGGATGGTGATCTGATTCATTGCGCCCAGCAGTAATGGGTTTTGATCTGAAGGACTGGAAAAAGACAACTACTTCATCACACTATCTGCTACTGGAGACCCAAAGACAGTCTCAGTGCTTGATCTTACATTGGCATGGATGTCTGGGCGGTAAGTGTATGCTGCTTTTTTAACTAAGAGACCTGAATCCAAGGGGCAGTTCCCAGGAGTCTCACTGCAGTGTTTGTGGTTCAGCAATCCCCTCCACTAAGGTTCAAGAGCAGTCTTACATTGGTCTCATTTTCAGTAAAGTAGGTCTCCAGGCTGAAGGACACGCAGTACTTCCTTATAATTTATCTTTGAGTAAAGCCACACGGGCTTAATGAAAATAAGCTTGGCCGCAAGGTTCTATAACACTTGGCTATATTGGTCTCTAAACAAGCAGAGTCATATATGGGGATGATATCCCCAAATACATGGGCATCCAGGGGCCAGTCCACATGGGACAGTCTATTAGTTCCTGTTACAACGGGCCTAATAGCCAGGGGAGCTAAGAGTAAAACCTTTGACCACAGCAACTGAAGTTGCTTAGAGATTTTTGCAAGTTTCCATTTTAATGGGCCATTCATTGCTCCTGATTTCTCCGAGGACTGGTGATCCTAGGACAAATGAGGCTTCTAGGTGACAGGCAAAGCCTTACAGAATCCCTTGATCACTGCTCTGGCTACATGGGGACCCCTAAAAGAAGATAAATAGGTGAGTATTACTCAGGTGGGAAACAGTCTAAAAGTTGCTTTGCTACTGTCAGACAGTTACTTTATGGAAAGAAAGCTATTCCAGCCAACCAGAAAATAGACAATATTCCGTGATTAAGAACATATTCACAATTCACAGCAAGCAACTGAATGAAATCCATTTGCAGATGTTCTAAACGGCCCAAAATTTTGGCTTACGTCTTTGTCCCAACTTTACAGTTTTTAAAGGGTTTGAGACCCGACAGCAAGAACAAAGACATGCTCTGCAATCTCATTGAGGCCTCCCTGTTAATACTTATTTAGGATGTTTTTACATTTTCTTTTCCACGGATGGTTATAGCTCGTGTTTTTAGAGACTTTATTTTAATCTCTCAACACAGACCAAATAACCATCTTAGTGCCACCAGATACCATTTGGTGAAGCAAACAACCTGATCTTTTCCAATGTGTTATTACAGAATCAGGTGCTTGATTCTGGAATTGACTCAAGACCTGATGCCATTAGCCAGGAATTCATTTTGGCTTTGGATTTTTGACTTGTTGGGCAGTCTGGATATGTTAATATAGCTTGTTTAGTATATTAATCTGCTAAAAGATGAACCTTTGCTTCTTGAAACTGCTTTTACGTAGTTTCCTTGTTTAACTGGAGTACACAAGTTGCAATTAAGAAGCAGTGTTTCTTCCAAAGCATGTCAAAATCTTGAACCATTCCAAAAGCATTTCTGTATAGACATTTGCTCCCTTATCTCTAGCTGACTGGCAAGACTTAGTAAGGGCCATAATTTTGGAAACTTGTGCAGATTTTGTGTCTTAGAGAGGGTTGGATTTGAACAAGTCTTAGTGGGTTCTGATTGCATATCCAGCTTGATAGCTTCCTTGTTCAGTTCTAAAACAGGACTCATCCACAAATAACTCACAATCTAGGTTGTCTAAAGGGGTTTCAAGGAGGTCAGATGAAAGCAAGGAAAACTCCCAGATAAGTTCATAGCAGTCATGAGTTTCTCTCGCCTCTGGGAGAGAAAGAAGGGTGGTAGGTTTTAAGGTATTTCAGGATGGATAGAAATACGTGCAGGTAGGAACTAAAGGCTTTCAAAGGAAGTCAGTCTAGACACAGAAAAATGTCCTGTGTTTTCAGTCAAAAAGAAGGTCTGAATGGTATGAGGGAGCATGGGGTTAAGTGGAGATCCTAAAACTAAGTCAGCAGGGGCCTCTGTTGACCTTGAGCGCCTGCCACTGTGTGCAAACAAGGAGGGCAGACTTTTGTCATGAAATCAATGTGAAGATATAATAAGCAATGGACCTCTGATGTCCATTTTCTTGTTAAGTTAGAATCCGCAAAACTTGTCTCAATGTACAAATAGAAAGAAAGATTTATGATCACTGGAGAGTCTTTCAAGTTGTAAAAACCATTCTCTAGTGAGTCTGTGTAATGCAAAGGCTCAGGAATGTCAGCTTCCATTGGCTTATAGGAAGAAGCAGCTGGTCCAGAAAAGTTAGGAATCCAACGTCTACAATATCCTATGGGACCAAGAAATCCTCTAAGTTGTCTTTTGGTAATTGGCCAGGAAATTAATGAAGAGGTTCAAGTCTTTAGGGGGAAAGAGACTCAATTTTTGTTTGATGTCATGGCCAAGAAAATGCACTTGAGTCTGGTGAAATTGGAGTTTATCCTTAGAGACTGTGTGTCCCTGTACACTAATCACGTCAGCAAGTGGAAGAAATCAATTCTGCAACACTGTATATCCGGATTACAAGTAGAAGATCACCTATATATTGTATAAAAGTGGAGTCTGAAAAATTGGATACCCCTAATGATTCAGGTATAGTTGAATATTTGCAAGAAGTAAGAGGAAGCTTCTTCAAACCCTTAGGCACAAATGCCCAGGAGTATTGTTGATTTTCCCAAGTGAATACAAATAGATACAGTGAGTCTGGGAGGAAGAAGGTACATACCAAAGAATGCTGAGCATAGATCTGTCACTGTAAAGTAAGCAGCGGTCTCAGAGAGTGAGGTTAGGATGTCAGAAACAACAGAGAAGCAGGGAATTAAAATCTCACTGATGGCACTTAAATCTTGTACCAAGTGGTAGCCATCCCAATTTGTCTTTGCAGTGGACATTTCAATAATAATAATATGCCCTTTCTGGAAGCACATGGATATAATGGGCCATAGTCCTTCAATAGGTTCCTTTTTCAGTGGGTACCGGGCAGTTTCAGCAAGAAATACCTAGATGTTTATTGAGATATTTACAGGTTCAGCCTCTTTTGTATGTCCCACATCTGAACCATCTTTGGCCAAGAGGCTATCAAGCACAGTCAAAGTCTGAGATGTCCATATAAGAGACATCAGGGAGTCGTGATCAAGCTGTGCCATTATCAGGTTGTAAGCCAGAGATTCTTCTGCTTTTAGGAGTTCCAGAAATATTCCATCTGGTCCACATTTAGTAATACTACCCCATTTGCAAAGTAAGTCTCATCACAACAGATTCACCACCTGGCTTCTATTACTCCAGAGCCCCATCATCCCATGGATGATCCTGATCCATTTCTACGGCCACTGATCCTCCTGCCAGCCCCAGCCTACAGAGGAGCACTGCCACTGGACTTCTTGGTGGTGCTGGTGCTGGTTCCCTCCTGCTAGTGAGTCATTGATGCCTTTGTGAGTAGTGTGTGCTCCCGGCCCTCCCAGGGCTCTTCTGGCCTTACCTGAAATATCCATTACTTCTTTCTACCTCCCCTTCCCTCTATTTCTTCCCTCCTCCGCCACCTGCCAGAGTAACTTAGGCATTTCCTTTTCATTGGGGACTGGCCATCAATTTTTTCCAGGATTCTTAGAGTCACTCTAGCCATAAGTTTATCCATTACCTGGGTTCCTTGTCATAATGTTAAATTCCAAGGCTTGAGAAAGTGCCTCTAAGTCAATGAATTCTTGCTCATCCAACATAATGTTCCAAGCCCCCTGATCAAACAATCTCAAAATCCAACCCCAGGGATGCTCCCTGACTTCTTCCAGCACACACTAGCTAAGCTAATTCATACTGCAGCTTTGGTGTAGAGTTCCATTCTCCCTTATCAGGCCCAGCATCTCTCCAGCTAGGTCATGCTGAGATTTACCTTAGTTATTGGCCTGGCACTGATTTATAATATAACATATTAATAGAATATGTGAGCTGTAGTAAGACCAATAGATCAGGAAATGACTGTGATTGAAAGGATAGTTTATTACTCACAATTCCCAAGAGGAGGGGGAATGTCACGCCATGGGGTGGGGAGCACACAGAGAAGCCCTGCGGTCAGTAATGAGGCAGAAGGAGAGGGAGGAACTGTGGGAAAGAGCCTTTATTGTGGTTTTTGCAGAGAGGACTAGGCAAAGCAGGGTAAGCAGGCTTAGGAGAGGCTGATTTGAATACTTTCAGCAGGCTCTGGGGCATAGGGACTGTCCCTAGTTGTCTGGTATCTGGCCCTGGAGTGATTAGGGCAGGTAGAAAGTGCCCTGAGTGTGAGAGCCCAATAGAGGAGTATAGACTCTGGATTGGCTGGTTTATATTAGAAAAGGACTTCTCCCAAGGGTGGGGAGGGAGATGAGGGAGGCAGGAGGTCAAGGCAAGGTGACTCAGGTGTATTATGAGGTTGTCCAGGACAAGGTGTATCCAGCATATGCATGTAGGGCAGATATTGGATTAGCATCAAGTTTACAGAGGTTAAAAGCATGGTTAATACAGGCGCCCATGAGAGGAGGCAGGGAGAGCTCCTGAGGTAGACACCTGTTTCCTTGCAGGGGAGAGGCTTCTGCAGCGTCTTCCAGCAGGTCTTAATACGGAGGGATGGGCCCTCTGCAAGCTCTTGTTCAGGGAGGTTTATGACGTCTCCAGAGCCAAAATCTTCAGAGGCATCCATTCAGATCTCCCCACCCCATATTTCAGGGTCCTGCATTTTCCTAATCATGCACCTGAGCCTAATATTACAGACCTCCATTGGCTGAGCATTCAAACATCTCCAAAGCTCTGAGACCCTAATGATAAAATCTTTAGTCTCCTGCTCTTCCACTGCAGGAGAAATGGCTTCTTTGTAAGCCACCATAGAGGCTCTTTGGCTCTCACAAATTAACAAGTCTTTATCTTCTAGTTAATGATCCTTGATTCATTATTATCCCTCCACAAGGCATTTCTATATACATTAGTCTGAAGCAGCTGATTCCACTGCTTTCGTAAGCTTTGTCACTCCCCTCCTCATGTCTTTCAAATGCCTGAGTCAAGGCACTGCAAGGGACCACTGCAACTGGGCTGCCACCTAGTTCCCGGGACAACCCAAGCTCCATCCACCACTCAGGATTCTGTGTTCCTCACCTGCTGTGTGGTGAGTGAGCCAATTCCAAATCCCCATCTTTTTGCCAAGTTTTTGGACCATTTGGGGACCATTTGCATTACTCTGGGTCTGCCAAGAAGCAGACATCAAGATGGGATTAGACATACAAGAAATTTATTGAGGAAGGAGGCAGGCAAAGGGAAGAAGATAATTCAGATCACAACACAAGTCTGATACCTGCAGAGGGAGAGATGGAAGGAAGTAGCATTGAATAGAATGAGTATTGGACTGCAGAGCAATTCAAGAAATGTTCAGCCAAGTTGATGGGGCGTCCTCAAGTCAATGTCACCCTTAGAATGAGTCCTGCATCTCACCAGAGTGAGCCTGTCTTAGTATTTCTGCCATACTTAGTCAGTGGCCTGGAGCATCCAGTAGGAAGCATGGCCTTAACATGAACACGATGGAGGAATCAGAAGGCATCAGCTGGGGCCATTCTTAAGTGAGTCATCAAATGCATGCTAACAAACGTAGAAATATAGCATTCAATTTAATTAGCTTATCCAAATTCAAATTAACCTGTACAAAATAGGAATGTAAAATTATCCTTGAATATATTACATGATAATACATTTAAACTTAAGTATATTTATTATTCATTTTTTAAAACATCATCTTTGAGAATTACTATCACAACTGCCTGTGTAGTTGAATAGATGGGCATGTCAGAAAAGGTTCCCTCTATATACTTTGCTCTGTGTCTTCTCTCTGCACATCGTATCATTGCTTATGTTTCTACCTCAGAAATCCTCAGGAATAGTAGGCATTTTACAAATCCATGAGCTCCAATACTATGAAGTTTCACCCATTCGTTTACTCATTCTTGCATGTTTTCATTTATTCAATGCCACTATCAATCATCTTCTATGTACCAGACCCTACTAAGCTCTGAGAGCCCATAAAGCTGATGGCATGTAATTATTGAAGACACAGAACAAGCAACAACATCTCAGAATCTTTTCCTCTTTTCCCCATTTACAGTTTACCACGGATAGCACTACATCCTTTACAAATTATGTAAGCTATCCTATCCTAAGCAGCACATCAGACTCAATCAGAAGCAAAGAATTTCTAATTGTTTTTCCCACAAAGAACACAAATATATGTTTTGCATTCAAACACCCAGCTACATGAGTGGAAACCTTCTATATTTTTCTCAGGAAAGATTTTCTAAACCACTTTCTGAGTCAACTTTGTATGCAGTCACAGCATATTGCAAATCAAGAAGAGGTTTCATATCAGAATAACCTTAGGGCAAGCAAAAAAGTAAAAAGTATTTCTCAAATTATTCAATGGATATTCAAAGAAACTGGCTACAATTAAACCTCACCTCCAACAGTGCCATGCTGAAAACCACAGAATATAGATACCATATAGTATAACAGACTGGCAGGCTAGCTGATGTTTTGACAGTAATTGAAAAGAACATTGTATTTGCTGGAGTTGAAATTTCTGAGACTGTCAATGCACTTACTGAAAATTCATTTGAGACTTCCCTTCTGATGTCTGTTTAACCTGAGTTTCAAACCCCCAGGAAAACCATGATCTCTTCATCTATATCTTACACAGCAGGAGGCAAGACACTTAATAAACTGAACAAGACTTTAGAAAGATGGAAGTCTTAAATCTGAATTCAACCCATGGCTTACTTACTACAGACACTTTTTCCTGGAGAAACCTCAGGCTGTTACAAATGAGAAGAAGAGGTGGGAGCCTACCCTATCACATACAAATGTTTCCTCTCTGTTTGAGGGCTGCGGCTGATGGATTGGTTTCTCCTGAGGGAGACCATGAGCAGTGTCTCTCTGTAAAAGCAGTTGGATGCAAATTTGTGACAGGTCAGAATGATGACAACAACAACAAAGGACAGAAGAGCACCAATTAGCAGAAGAGCCAATTAATACAAAATAAATGAATGATTTCAGAGATTTTTAATTTTGTAACAATTAGCTAAAATTTTCACAAGAGGTATTTTTTAATTTAAGGGTCACCAAACAAATCCATGAGACAAGGTTTTCTCTAACTCATGATCATTAGTCTCATGACCCCTAAAACTTCTGTTTACACAAGTGAGTTGGTTCACGTATTCATTCATTCATTCACACATCGTATTCTTTGGATGTATAACTCATGGATGCTATTCTTGAATGACTGCCACTTTTTAATGCTGAAAAGTCAATGGGATTTGCAGCTGTCCTTCATATATGGGAATATAGGTAGATGCTCAAATAAGTCTTTAAAAAAATGAGACTGAAACCAGCCTATTTTTCTTCCCACAGCTCTAGTGACAAAATAAATCTGTACAATAATTTCAGGTCAGACATTTTGGCTTTACAAAATAATAATAGATTGGAAACACTTGCCAAAATTTTATTGAGCCAGTGATCTACAAATAACCCATACAATTTGGCATCTGTAAACAATAGGTGAACATGAGCATTTAATGCCCAAACTCTGCTATATGAAGACTCTAAAACTATACTACATTTCATATTGTCAAGGTCAAAAGAATAAATCAAATCCAAATAAAATTGTTTCTATAATCCATATGCACCAAGAAAGTCTAAAAATCCCTGGGGTAAAAAGGACTCTTTCTAGTCTGGCTTTGTATTTCCTCTGTTCCCAACTGTTCAGAAACATACCCAAGTGATTCAACAGCATCACAGGCTACTCACCTCCACATTTCTAGCTTTCAAATAGTTTATATGGAGAAATCACAAAGGCACTGATTGTCATTCTCAAAAGACAGAATCACTCTGCTATCACATCAAAAGCATTTGAATAGTTCCTCTAGTTATGGAGAAGGTTAGAGCTAAAATGTTGAAACTGTTGCATTATTATTTTGAAATGAAATAGCAAACCACATCAGACAGCTCAAATGACACGGAATTGTGCATGCCCGGAAAACTAAAGACAAATGCTTAGACTACGCTCAGTATCTCTTATACTTGATTTATGTTTATTTTCCATGCGCAAGTCCCCATATGCTCTAGTTTTCCATTAAGAAACAATAGGGGAGTCCTTCTGAAGCTAATTTAACACCTGTGAATTCCCATAGGCTATAACCAGAGATAGTAATCTGTTTGATTAAGTGACTGCATTAAATTTCAAAGGTACTAAGTTCAACATCTGCACAGGGACTCTATTTTCACGAGAAGCCCATTTTTAATTTTAGTGATTGTATGCAATGGGACAGAATTTCAGTGGCTAACAGATGTACATTTTTAGTTTCCTGATAATGGAAGTATGAAAATTTCCTCAACTTTGACATCAATGCAACTTTTTGAAATTCATACATCACCAAAAGTGTAGAATAACCAAGGAATACTTAGGTTAAAAATAAAAGGATCTTGTATCACTAGGTTTCCTCACGTGTCCTTCACCCATGGGCACGTCGGACACATGGATTATACATAAAACACAGCATACTCCCTTTTCTAGATTTATCTTCCCACTAAATAAGAGTTGGACTATTTCCCCAAGCTTTTAACAAATTTCAGAGTAAACTCTCAAATAGGGTAGGCCACTGTGATCTCTTTTTCTGAAAGCACAGATTACCTTATGGGTACCACAAAAGTATGTCAATTTTTCTCCAAGTAACTCAGCACGGAGCCAGGCTGTGTTGGCTTCGATGGAGAAACTTTCTCTTAAAGAATTTACACAGTTGCAATAAAATACTAATATTTCTAACAGTACAATTCTTCCAAGGGAGCACTCATTGGTTTAGGATTTCTTCATGAAATAAGACTAAAAGAATGACGATCTGTCTGAGGGTGGCGATAACATTGTTTCTTGGCCTTTCTAATCTACTGCTCCTTCTGCAAAGCAAATCATTAATCCATATCTGGCTTTACAATCAATTCAGACCTGGAAATAAATTAAAGCTTTGTAACGTGAGCAAATGCATTTTTCATCTTATACCATCCCCTCACTACAGTGCCCACTTCTCCTTCCTTCCTTCCTGTGTGAGCCATTCTCCAGAAAATGAAATCACACATGTTATGACAAGAGTGAATATATCTCATCGTCAAAACTAGAGAGAAGTCTGCAAGCTGCAATCTAAGGAATTTACTATCAACATAATAGAAGCTAAAAATATAGGTCCCCAAAATGGTTAATATACCCACAAAATATAGACTCATGAGAAACTATTAGAGGACATTAGAGACAGGGTACAGTTCTGATCTTTTAGGGTAAACCACATGAAGCTGATCTGAGAAAATTCATTCCCCAGATCTCGGCAAGACTTATTTCTTCCCATCTTCCAGGTCTTTCAAATGCCACATCATCAGAGAGGCCTGGCCTGAATATGGTATCAGAAGTAATGCCTCCCTCTGAGCACATCTCTCACGATACCCTGGTGTTTTCCCCTGGCAGTGATCATTACCCAACTTTATATTATGTATTTACTCGTTTTCTGGTTGTTTCTCTCTGCCCCTAGAATGCAAGCTCTATGGGGGAATGGTCCGTTATATTCATCTCTACTCCCCAGTCCCTGGGACGGTGGGACTTGGTGGGCACCCAAGAAATGTATATTAAATGAGTAATGAATAAACATGTTCCAAAGCCCAACTATGAAAGCCCTCACGCACCATTAGTGCAATCACCAAAGGGCAGAAAATGAGCTAGGATGAAAGTCCAAAGATAGTACTTCTTAAAAAAACAAACAAATATTATCGCAAGGATTATGCCTGAAAACCTAGAGAAGTAAATAAAATTAAACTTTGCAGCTTCCGGAACACACACAGATACATTAAGTTATTTATATTTTCCTGCAAGCACAGAAATCCATAGTTTCAGAACCACTAAAATCATTTTATATTACATAATTATTTTAGAAACAATACTTAAAACATACGAATAGCTGATTGCAACAATGAAGCACTCAAGAGCTCAGAGCCTCTAGCTCAGAGTATGCAGCTCAGTCTGTTTTGTCACATGGGTTAGCACATCGATTTTAGGTTTCTAGGAAGGAAACTAGGAGTCTGGGAATGAGAGCTTCTTAGGCCAGGAAACAAGTTGTTTCTGCTGTTTCCTTACGGTCTGAGAGTAAAGGCATCTGAGTCATCCTCTACAGCAAACTTGCTGAGGCTTTCCGGCTTGGAAGTATGAGTTCTGGTGATTAAGGCCCTTTAGCTAATCAGAACTTTACCATCAGAAGATATGCCCTGTTTCAGTGTCCTCTAAGCAGCATCACCCAGAGCTCTCCTGGATGGGGAACAGGGTCTCTTAGGTGACCCTATACTGACCATACCATCCTTCCTCCCATTTCACGGCTTCTTGCATGTGCTTTTATTGTTGGGTGCGACCACAATCGGGACAGATTTCGTACGATCTCCTACAAAAAGTTAGAACACCAGCACACTTTGTATTTTCCTTTTACACATCAATGTTACATAGAATCTCAGGATCGTTGAGTAAATAAAATCATTAGCAGCAATTATAAATTACTTAGTCTCTGATTTGATGCATGATAAGATAGTTATCTTTTTATAGTGTTATTAAAATATTCTAAAGGATGCTTCCTAATGTAGCCCTTAGGAAGGACTTTCCTTCCTCCCAATTTATGCCTTCCCCTAAACACTCAATTTGAGCATAACCATATCCTTGCACTGTCTTGTGGTTACTCTGTCCTAATTTTTCTTCATCAATCGGTCAGGTTAACCTTTACCCAGAGTCTTATCTTATCTGGATTGCTCTTCCATCATTCACCAAGTGCTGTCTTCTTTAATATTTCCACTTTTATCACCTATTTTATTATTTGGTGTTAAATATAACCCCACTTGCCAATACCTGGTAAGCCGTCGCTTGATGACTATCTTTCACACTGCACCTCAAAGCACTACAGAGCTAGCCCCCACCTGAAATAGTCTCAGGCCTCATTTATGGACCCAACCTTCTACATGCAAATTCATGAGGAGACCATTCATCTCTTCAGATCCTGGATGTGGGCACGAATGGAATGGGGCACTTGAACCTCTAATTGCTAACACCTAAGTAAGGGCAATCCTCAATTTCCTAGAGCAAATTCTTGAGAAAATGAGTTACTAATTTTTTATGAAGGAGAAGGAGGGTAATGTGAAACGAGTAATGTAGATAATAAAATGGGAGGCAGTTTTACCAAGAGATAACCTGTTTCCATTGTTTAATTAAAAATATACATTTTTACAGGCTCTACATAAATGATATGGCTGTATGGCACAATAGAATCTTCAGGAAAAGATTCTAATTACACTGCTGAATTACCTGGGATTTTTACAGGCAAAATGAATGCATTCTTATCTTTTCAATTCTGTATAGGCAAAAATGACTTCCTGCTTTCAAATATCTCTTCACATTCTTTCTTACCTTAGCAATAAAAGCCAGACCTGCCTGCTGTATAAACAGACACCCTTGTTTCTAAGCCCCGTGTCTTACAGTACATAAGAGCATTATTAATGAAATAAAATAGAACACCATTCACACAAAGAAGGCAAAGGAAGAGCAAGCATGTAGCAAATGATTCCTGGCAAGCACACAAACAATTAATGACTGACTACCAACAAGGTACAATTATCCGGAACACCGTAATGATTATAAGTCATGCTGCTGAGAGGAGTTTTGTTTCTTTCTTGCCCCTAAGCAAGTACACAAAGGCATATGAGAAAAACGCGTATTCAACCTGATTCCCCTGCATCTGCCCGTCACTGCATTTCCGATTGTCACGGCTTGTCGGTGCTCAGGGGATCAGCCCCCTGGAAGCAATGCAAGGTTTCTAAATAATACATCACAACTGGGCTCATCATTTACCTTCATCATATTTTTCTATGTCACCAAGATGGAGTTCTATTTTATGTTTGTTTCAAATTTCCATAGTCATCCTGGGTTGCAAGGTGGGGGAGAATGAAGAGCCCTGTGAGAGAGGGAGAATGTCAGGTGGAAAGAATTGTGTGGGATCAACAGGCAAACAAAGAATGGCAGTGAAAACTGCAGGTGGAAAGAAAGATGCTCATTACCCCCGACACAAAAATCGATGTCTTTCTGTCTGCGCAGCAGCATGGTCCACAGGGACTTGGAGACCATCAGTTGAGTCTGACACTGTGTTCTGTCATAGCTGCAGAGAGATGGCTGTGATATGGAAACCACATAGGCAATGGCATCTGATAGATGGAAATGAAAACTCCTATGAAATAACCACTGGAAATCCAAGCAGCATTGATTATAGCTTTGAGTGTCATTTGCATTCCAAAACCTATATTAATCAGAATTTTCCAACAGTTATTTTTAACTATTGTCATGTCATATTTACTTGACAAAAAAGTCATTTGATATGTTTGGAACAAAGGTCTTGATAAATCTTTGAAATCACACTTTTCTTCTTATGTATGGTTTTCTCTCAAGCCTAGTGACACT
The DNA here is from genome assembly GCF_021613505.1 of Equus quagga. Taxonomy (NCBI): domain Eukaryota; kingdom Metazoa; phylum Chordata; class Mammalia; order Perissodactyla; family Equidae; genus Equus; species Equus quagga. The sequence continues at coordinate 8,027,532 of NC_060275.1, forward strand.
ACCAGGAAATTGAGAATCTAATGAAATGCTCAAAATAGTAATTTTCATTCCTTTTAACGTATTGAATATTTTCAAGTAATTGAGCTCCCATTAGGAAATCTGGAGTAAAATCAAAATAATGATTTATTTTGGGGCCAGTCCAGTAGCGCAGCGGTTAAGTGTGCACGTTCTGCTTCTCAGCGGCCCGGGTCGGATCCCGGGTGCGGACATGGCACCTCTTGGCACACCATGCTGTGGTAGGCATCCCACACATAAAGTAGAGGAAGATGGGCACGGATGTTAGCTCAGGGCCAGGCTTCCTCAGCAAAAAGAGGAGGACTGGCAGTAGTTAGCTCAGGGCTAATCTTCCTCGGGGAAAAAAAAAAAGAATAAAAAATAAATAAATAATGATTTATTTTCCAAAAAGTTTTTACTCTAACAATCTTTAATGCCAAACCTGTTTTCTGCTAAATGAGCTTAAATAATATATTTATCAATATCAATCCTCACTAGGATGTAGAGAAGAGAAAAATGAAAAAAATCTGCTACTATTTGGCAAACCTAGTATTGTGATAATAGGTCCTTTCTGCTTTTCTTAGAAAACATTAAAGCCTTGGCTTAGGTGGTTACATGATTTCAACAATTAATTTCAACCGCCATCAATTGAAAAGGGTACGACATCCCTCAACAACAAAATTATGGTAACAATTAAGCAGGAGTCGTTTGAGAATCAACATTTTTAAGTTGTTTCTCCACTGTGACAACCCTTTATTCTCACTTTGTAATATCAAAAGCAGAAGCACTGCCCTAGAAAATTCTTTGAAAAAGGTAAAGGAATTTTGCTAGCTTAAGTAAATATCCATTTTGGTGGCTCTCATCCTTTTATCCTCTCCAGTGTTTAGAGTCTCTGATGCCTAGTGTCCCCCAGAGTGTAACACTGGTCCCAACCAACGAAAGATACCATCACTTCTGTTCTTCTACAGCCACTAAAACATCTGCCTTTTATGTCTTGTCTCTTCATAACTAAGAATCCACTCAGGCAATCCAAATTTAAGGAACAGGCTAGTTAATTTAAATTGACTATTTCAAGTTAAAGCGATATTGCTGGATAATTACTTTCATGATGATCAGATATTTTAATGTTATTATGCACTGGACTGTCAGTCCCTTAGAGGAGAAGGTGTCTTACAACCTTGTAAAGAAAACGCATGCATTATTTTATTAATTTAACGCAAAACTACATTATATGTGTCAGATGCTGAAGTCTTTAAAAACCTTAAGGGTAAATCCATATATTAAAATTATTTTTTATTTCCCTCATATATCTGAGGGCATAATGGGAATTTCCAGAACCTTGAGAAAAACAGGTGATCAATAAATATTTGCTGAATTGATTTATCTTTGATGTTTAGCTCTCAAGTGTGTCAAAGACGGAATTAGACAGCCTGGGTTTAAAACCTGATCCCAAGAGCTACTCTATCTGTGGTCTGGGAACTTACAAACCCCCTGTACCTCAGTTTCCACCTGGACAAAATGTGCCCAATATCAGAGTTTAGTTTGTTAAGCGGGCGTGGTGATCAAATGGGATCATGTGTAAACTGTGCTGAGAATGATGCCTGGTCGATGAATGTGACCTATGGTTATTATTTTTATATTATATACTGACTTTTATTTTAAATAGCATATTAGTATATTTAGCTTTTAAAATGCTGCCTAAATTTACCTCAAGGTAATCTGGCTCTCACATTTCCCTTTAAAAATAAGAATCTCTCTGCCCCATCCTAGACAATAAAGGCAAATTCTACAGAATCACAAAAAGAAAGTGACAGAAATTTTTAATAGGCTTCAAATTTCATAACTAAATAATTAAATAGTATTTGAAGTAGTACTAGGTTAGCATAATTTTTCCCTATTGAGAATATATTAAGTTTTCTATGACACACTGCATCATTCTAGAAAAATAGTAAATGTAGCAAATGGACATTGTGTTTTCAACATCTATTGAGTGGACTGAAGTGCAGTGTAGTATCTTGCTTAAGGCCACACAGCAGTTAGATCTAGATCTCATATTAAAACCCAAGCAATCTGTCCCTAGATGGGCCATAATCATTAATCATTATCCTTCCTGATTACCTTTATTTTCCATGGGGGTCTTGCGAACTGCCATGCTAAAAATGTCCTGGTGTAAATTAACTATAACTACCTCCACCTGCAAAGAAAACTAGAGCATCTTCAGACATTTGCTATGAGGAAACATCATTCCCGGGAAAATAGATGCAACTTCTCTGATGAGAATTGCATTAAAATTCCACAAAGTATCCAAAACCAGGAGTGACAAATGTTGGAGAGGTTGTGGAGAAAAAGGAACCCTCATACACTGTTGGTGGGAATGCAAACTGGTGCAGCCACTATGGAAAACAGTATGGAGATTTCTCAAAAAGTTAAAAATAGAAACACCTTATGACCCAGCCATCCCACTACTGCGTATCTATCCTAAGAACCTGAAATCAGCAGTTTCAAAAGTCCCATGCACCCCTATGTTCATGGCAGCATTATTCACAATAGCCAAGACGTGGAACCAACCTAAGTGCCCAGCAACTGATGATTGGATAAAGAAGATGTGGTATATATATACAATGGAATACTACTCAGCCATAAAAAAGGATAAAATCGTCCCATTCACAACAACATGGATGGACCTTGAGGGTATTATGTTAAGTGAAATAAGCCAGACAGAGAAAGATGAACTCTGTATGACTGCACTCATTGGTGGAAGTTAACATATAGACAAAGAGAACTGATCGGTGGTTACCAGGGGAAAGGGAGGGTCGGGGGAGGGCACAAAGGGTGAAGTGGTGTACCTACAACATGACTGACAATAACGCACAACTGAAATTTCACAAGGTTGTAAACTATCATAATCTTAATAAAAAAACAAACAAAAGAAAGATGGGAGGCACAGATACCAATAAAAAAAAATTCCACAAAGCTTTCAATTATCAAATCTTCTTGGAAAATTTTAAACACAAAAATAAACTTGCACATATAGTTACAGAAATATATGCTTAAAGCTTAAGTTTAAGAAACAACCTTACAGAAGAAAATAGTTGCTCATATCAGAGAAAATATCAAATTGAAAACTTACTACTGCCATAAAGAGTACTAATAGTTGTGTTATGAAATATTCCTATTCTAATTCTTTACAGGGAGAATGGAAATGTCAGAAAGCTGGCTAGCTTTGGTTAGGGGGGAAATCTTTTTTACCCAAAGAAATATAAAGTCATCATGTCAGCAGTCCCAAATGTGGACGATTTTCATCCCTTGAACTGGTTCTCTGGTAATCCAAGGCTGACATATCAACTCTTTTTACTGTTGTATTAAAATTATAATTTTAAACTCAGCCAGGAAAGAAGACTCAAAATTATACTTCACCTAGAAATAGTAATTTAGGCCCCTGCACACACCCATGGCATTTCAGGTGAGCACAGTTCTCAGTGGTGTTGGAATGACTCTTGGTGTGATATCACTGCTGTTATAAAGAGAGAATGGCAGAGAGTGAAAACTAGGGAGCCTCCGGGATCCTATATTTTTTCAATTATCATTTTTACTTCAAGGTAAACTCTGGTTTCTAACACACCACTGTGAAGTAAGGAATAAAATGAAATGGTGCAGGTTGGTCTAGCCCCTGCTCAAGCGGACAGAACGTGCGTACATTGTGCAGATGCTCTTTTATATGTTCAACTGTCAACATCGACTCTATAAGATGGTGGTATTTTAATAGGTTTATTATTACTTAGATATGGTAAGGCCAACAGATTAGGGGGCAACTGCCATTGAAAAGATCATTTAGGAGTGATGCCAGCAAAATGGCAGAGTAGGAGACACCAGCATTTGCCCCCCACAAAAAAACAACAGACAGCTCTCCACAAGTGAAAAAAGCCCTGGGAGGGTTCAAGAGTCCAATTAAGTCCATAAAACCACAATCTCACGGAAATACCTACATTCCCATTTCATTGCAGCGTCATTCACAGGAGCCAAGATATGGAAACAACCTAAGTGTCTGTCGACAGATGAATGGATACAGAAAATATGTATATATATGATGGAATATTATCCTGTCTTAAAAAAAAAAAAGAAGGAAATCCTGACATTCGCAACAACACAGATGAACCCAGAGGCCATTATGCTAAATGAAATAAGCCAGACACAGACAGACAAATACTGTACGATCTCATTCATATGTGGACTCTAAACAAGTCAAACTCATAGTAACATAGAGTAGAATGGTGGTGACCAGGGGCTGGGAGGAGGGAAAATGGGGATGTGTTGGTCAAAGGGTACAATTTTCAGTTATAAAACAAGTAAGTTCTGGAGACCTAATGTACAGCATGGTGATAATAGTTAACAATACTGTATTGTATACTTGCAATTTGCTAAGGAGTAGATCTCGCGTTCTCACCACACACACAAAAAAAGGTAACTATGGGAGGTGATGGATATGTTAATTAGGTAGACTGTGGTAATCATTTCACTACATACAAACAGAACATTGTATGCCATAAATATATGAAATTGTTTGAAATTGTTATTTGTCAATTGTACCTCAATAGAACTGGGGGAAAAAAGATAATTTATTCTCCCAAGAGTGGGAGTACATGTCATGCCAGGTGGGGCCACACAGAGAATCAGAGAGGTGGGACACAACGCAGAGGGAGAAAAGAACTGTGGGAAATGTCTTTTCTGTGGTTTCCATGGAAGGAACGGATGAGGGAGGGTGACCAAGTTCAGGACGGGCTCGTCTGAATCATTTCAGTGGGCTCTGGGCAAAGGGGATGTCCCTACTTTTCTGGTACCTGGCCTTGGGGTGATCAGGGCAGGGTCATTAGGCTGGAGTGTGAAAGCCCAATAATGGAGGTTGGGGTGGACTTAATCAGCTATCTAAGAAGGGGAAATGACTGGCCTCCATCCAGGGCCTCAAAAGTGGGTCAAGATAGCATTTTAAAAACTATAATACACATGGTTTAATGAATTCGGGAACAGGCAATCTAGTTCATTGTTATCCATGAGAACACTAGAAATTCTTTTTGAAAAAGGGGAAAAAAAGATATCTTAGCATCCGGCCTATAGATTTTCTCTCTTAAACAACTCCCATCAAATGTAGCACAGTTACTTCCCACCTCTTCCCAAATCTCCTATATTCTGATAGCTATGAATGCCAATGAAGTTTTTTTTATCTTTTGCTCAAGGTTTCACTCAACACATATAATAAACACTTATATTTAATCAAAGCTGGTGCAATGAACATTTTACAATTTAAGAATCAGTCATCCTAATAGGACAATGCTATTAAAATAATAGTTACTATATTTTTAATGCCTTCTATGGGTCAATACGCTGTGCGGGCTGCCTTACGAGCATAGAATCTAATCTATTATTGTCTCCAGCTTACAGATGAGAAAACCAGTGCTCACAGATGTCAGACAGCATACTCACTGTTCCTCCACTATCAGGATTCAGAACTGGTATTCAAACCTGGGTGTATCTGACTCCAACATACACACGTTCCTCTTAACCACCTCGGTATCCTTGCTTGAATAAATGGCTACCTGAGTGTGTCCAAACCAAAACATTTTTTTTTCTTCTGCAGAAAGGTTCTTTCTTCCCATGGAAAGGTTTTTTTTTTTCCTGCTTTCACAACTGCATCAATTTTCTCCTTTGAAGATATTAAAGCAATTAGTCAGTATTACACAGATACATCACTTTAACCCTAAAAGAATAACAGAGATATAGTCTTTCCCCATAATAATAGATCAGTTTAGTATAAAAGCTGAGTCAATGTTTCCACTTCATATAAAAATGTCTTGGATATGTATGTCAAGGGCTCAGGACATAATCCAAACCGACAACGAGGCTGCTCTGATGAAGTGGACAAAACTAATAGGCCATTCGACCTTCCTAACTCCAGGGTGACTGAGACCTGGAAGTTACGCACTTTGCCCTTGGTATCTGTGTCCACAATGAGGAGCAGGCCTCTCTGGGTGCAGAACCCATGTTCTTTCCACTAAGCTGGGATGCTTTCAGAAGGATGAAATTTTTCCTAATAGTAGCCAGTCCAAATTATTCCAAATTTGAGTTTCAACTGAGTAATACTATAGATTAAGAAATGTGTTTTTAGAGTCAGATCCCCTTCTGGCATTTGAGTGTGCAAATAAGACGTCCTCAAGGGCCAAGAGGACAAAGGAAGACGCCCATCCCCACCCTGTCCCTCCAAGTTTGTCCAAGATCACCAGGCCAGACCACCCTCCAGAGAGCCAAGCTGTCCCGCCATCACCACAACAGTATGAAGTGGTGTGGCCAGCAGAACAGCTGCACTCTCGACAGCCTGGGCCAGCCTTGTTCCTTCCAGGCAGCTTTTGCTTTGAAGGTGCCAACATACCCTCAAGATGTGTTGAATTTAGATGGCCAAGAAATCAACCACAGCAAGTGTGAGAAGGATGGAGTAGTGGAGTAGATGATGAGAGGGGAGGGGAAGCAAAATGGAATCCTGCAGGATGTTTTTCATTCTTCTCAAAAGAGAAGGTGGTATGAATGCTGACATAATAGAGAAATATCAGGATCAGTGTGCCATTTACATATTAATATTTGTAAACATAAGCATACTTTTTAACTTAAAATATTTTCCTTATAAATTTATCCATTCCTAAAAATGGATATTAAACTATCTGTGTGGCTATTGTATCAGTATTTTTAGAACCAATGATTAAAATATTTAACTCACGCAAATTATTTGACAAAACAAGATGAGCGACAATTCCAGCAGATGTGTAGAAAGAGCACTAAGAAAATAAAAACTGAAAATCAGTAACTTGGAAAGGCATTTCAATTATTAACAGAAATTGTTCTCTGCAAGTATCAAATTTTATAGATTGGGGCCAACTGTCTAGTTGCTAAATATTGTACTTAGTGGGTAATTACAAAAAATAACTGTGTCTATTTGTCATGAAACATCTGGCCAGCCCAGTAAAAAGAAGAAATTCGGTAGACCTTTTCCAAGTACAATACAGACACGGACACCAAGTAGAGTATTTATAGGAGATCATAAATTTAACAACAGTTAGTCTTTTATGAAAGATTCTATGTTGAAGGCAAGAGTGAGAAATGGTCTAGCATTTATTTAGGAATATTATTAGACACTATGAAATCACAATATTGAAAACTAGAGTTTTACTGAAGTAAAAGAAAAGCCCCTACTTTTGTCTTTTCTCTTCCTTTGTTCTTTTCTTGGACTAACATGGGTATGTTTTCTAATTTTAATCCCCAACTCTATCAAAACGTGTTTTGGGTATGCTGTTACTTGGCATCCTGACTAGTTTTTCGTAAGTCAGAAACTTCCTCACACCCTCAGGGCTCACTGTTCACCCAGGCACTCGTCGCGTGCATCCATAAAAGGCTTCTTCCAGCTGCTGATTCTCCTCTCACAGTATCTTTCAAAACTCCACCTGATAAAGCGGCTTTCTCTGAAGTTCTCACCTGCTTTTATTTTAAAAGTTTTTCCCCAGCCATTAGCTTTTCACCGGCCCCTTTGACACTCAAGATAGGCCCAGGTGCCCTGGCCAACGCGGGGACAGGGACAAGAGCTTCTCTTTGTCCTTCACTTTGAAGTCTTGAGAAGACTTCAAGTCATAATAACCTCTATCTTCCATCTGATGCTGGAAACTCAACTTCAGAGATGCTCTCATTGCTCTCCTGGAATTAGCATTCACCTGAAAGTTGTAAAATAGGATTGCTGATTTGGGAGAAAAACTGCAATTTAAATTTCTGTGGATAAGCTACTAAATTAAAGTTAATCCTACTTGGATATTATAGTGAAACAGAACAGAATTTCCCTAGTGAAAAAGAAAAGTCTGGAATCTTCATGCCAAGGCTCTGCTTGATGATTCCACTAGACTCCATGGTAGTAGTCATTCATTCAAACATTCATTCAATCATCAAGGGTTTAGTGAGTTCCCACTGTGTGCTAGAAATTATGCTAAGCATTGAGGATACAACAATAACCAAAATATTGCCACCTCTGCTCTTGTGGAAGTGACTTCTGCTCTACTTGTGCAGATACCTTAGAGTCTAAAATAAGAAATACGGATGAGAATTCCATGGAGGGTTTTAAATAAGGAAGTGACATGATTTGCCCACAAAAGGATGGCTCTTGCTATTTTACCAAGATTAGCTTGTCAGTAGGATCTGGTAGAATCAAGGAAGCCAGTTAAGACGTAGTTTCATTAGATGGTGGCGTAAGCGAGTGTGGTAGCTGTGGAGGTGATGAGAAGTGGTTGAATTCAGAATTTATTATAAGGCAGAGTCATCAGTATTTGCTGATGGACTGAACATGAAATTTGAGAAAAGAAAACCAAAAGATAAAGGATTACTGATGGGAGATATAATACAGTCATGTGCTGCTTAACAATGGGGATACATTCTCAGAAATGCATCATTAGGCTACTTTGTCGTTATGCGAACATCATAGAGTGTACTTACACAAACCTAGATGGTATGGTCTACTACACACCCAGGCTATATGGTACTAATCTTATGGGATCACTATCGTAAATGCAGTCTATCATTGACCAAAACATCATTATGCGGTGCATGACTGTATTCAAGAATTCAGATGGCACATGTCAAGCCTCTTGGATACTCACTGAATCAGAAGAAAGGCAGTACGCTGACCCGAAAAGAACTCAGGAGAAGGAATCTGATGGGTATTTATCAAACTACTGCCAGTAACTTGAGGAGGCTCGTTGAGAGTATTGTTTTTGAGGAAGCCTAACAGGAAATTTAACAAGGCTCAAGTTGTTAATTATATACAGTCAAAATGCAGCTATATATCAATGCTAAAGCTACTTTTCAAATTTATGAACTTGGAGTTTAAACATAATAGTTTTTAAAAATTTAGAATGCTGACTTCTCAGAATGGACTAACATGTTGACGGTAAAGCAAAATGCATCTGCTTTGGATCCATGGTAGAATTCTCTCAATAATGTTAATTCACTTCAGACCCAATATTGGATCCTTGTCAATTTAAAAGGTCTATTCTTGTGGTGCATTTCATCAAGTTCTTTGTAAATTTCACCTTGGATATTAGAAAGATTAAATTATAACTGAAAAATACATAGTAAAATATTTTAAAAGATGGACATATACTAAATGACTCTCTCCAAAATGGGAGAAGCCTCTAAAATTATCTACCCATCTATTTTTCTACTGATCTATTTCTCAAAGATTGTCAAGGGAATAAATTGAGGCCTAATGTAGAAATCTTTAAACGTATACATTTGGGCACACTGATTCATAGTTTAGGATATCAGAGCAATGTAAAAACAAAAATCAATGCACCCAGTATTTGTACCTCGGCTTGTCCTCTCAGGTGATGTTTACTACCCTCCTCCAAGCACTCAGCTCACTGCACTGAGTCTCACTTTCTCAAGATCCTGCTTTTTACTGAAGCCTACCCTGCTGTAGTTAAGCACAGAACAAGTCGGGAGGCATCTGGGGGGATAAGGGCCCTGACCTCCTTCACAGGCACTTCATAGGGGCGGAGCCTCTGCTGACATATAAACCTGGTCCCTGGGATGAGTGAACAGGAAGTAGAACCCAATGTCCCACTGTTAGTATATGACAGCATGATGTAAAAGATACAAATCAGAATAATTTCAATACTCAGATAATGCTAAATGGATTTAATTAAAAGAGGTAAATGATTCCAAGTAATGTTTTCACAATAGAAAAATTAACATGTAGAGGATATTAGTCTTTTTTTTAATACATCTATGAAGTATTTGTATGTTGAATTGATCCTTTAGTTTCTTATAATTAAATTGTTTTTAAACATCACCAAGAGCCAGGCCTTCTGAATATTCTGGTCAGTAACTTCTTTCTAGAAAGACAGAAGATATGCATATTTCTATACCAAAAACTAGTGGAAAATTTAATCCACAACATAAAAGGGCTGCTTTGTGGGCGTCTTCTGACCCCCAGAGAGATGTTAATAAACTCACATCTGAAGAATATTATGTTCTACTCCACTTCTCTGAAGTCTCCTTCAGGGCAGTCCACCCCCGGGGGAAATGTGCCAAGCTATATCAAAATTTGAAATATTCTCATTCTCACTTGCTAGTTCCCTTCATACATCCTTAAAAGACAAGAAGTTGTTTTAGGGTTGAAAATAGTGCCTAGATAAATTAGTGCTCAGTAATTCACGTGATGTAAAAACTCTTCACAGGAACTTTGTGCCCTCACCTTGCACTGCAATTGACTGGTATTATAATGATATCTATATTTTAAAAATGCTGAAAATTATGGATAAATGACAATATACCATGAATCAGTTACAGCCTCAGAGATTAGGGGTCAACAGAGCAGAGTTCTAATCTTGCCAACAATAAGCCTTATAAACTCGAACACATGATGACGGTTTTACAGGTATTACATCCTTTGCTCCTTTATAACTGCCGCCACCCTGGTGCATGTCCATCACCTCACATGTACCACTGCAGTAACTGTTTGCTGGGCCTCCCAGTCTAACTATCTCTACCCTACAACGTCCTGCCACTCCCTGCTTGAAACTCTTCAATGGATTTTCATTGCTATTAAGAGAAAATCCAACATAAGGCTCTGGGTTTACTCCATGGCCTGTGCCTTCAGATCTGTCTCCAGATTTACTCCTAGATACCCAAACACATATTTTATTCTCAAAATGTACTGAAATTCTTTCACTTCTTCCATCTCACTAAGCTGTTGATGTTCTTTGCCAATGATGTTCTTTCTGCCAAGAACACTCCTCTTCCTTCACCTTCTTTTGGATAACTCCAGTGTTCCTCCAAGTCGCAACATAAGCATCAATTTCTCAGGGAGGCTGTCTCCAGCCCACTGATCAGCAGAGCTTCCCTCTTACACGCCTGCATACTGCCCTACATTCCCCCATTATAACACATGCCCCAGGTCATCGTAATTTCTTACCTAGCATCTCTTTCCTCACTGTGACATTACTTCCATGAGAAAACAGATTATGGCTATCTTCCCACTGCAGTTTACCCAAGACCTATCCTTATGTCCGACACAAAATTGGCATTTGAAAAATAGTTAATGAATAAATGATTTAATAAATTTGGCAAATCGCATACCCTAAGGCGGTCTTGCTCTTTATTCATTAAACAAAGCATAGACAAGACCCATGGAATCAATGAACTATCCTGAAGGAATGTGTAAGCATAATTCACGTGGCATATTACCTGAGATTCTGGATTTCTGAGGGAGCTACTGGAATACAGATCCCCTTTCTTGTCCTCAGAAGGAGAGTTTGATATTTATTTGCTTTTCTACTGTATTTACTTGTTTTTATTGACTGTCACAATATTTAACTAGCCAACATTAATCATTTGAAAGTCTTTGGAAATCAGAAAACTGGGCTTATATACAAATGTGTTTTGTTTAAATTGTTTCCAGATGATCATGCTAAAAAACAACCCATTTTAAGAAGAATCAACTGTGAGTAATGTGAGAATTAAAGTGAGGAAATGGAGTCTTAAGGTAAACAGAGAGGAGGGGATTTAAAAGGAAATTAAGATAAGATGCATTAGTCTGGTACAAGAGTTTTCTTTTTTTTTTTCTAGTGAATTTAAAGGCAGTCTGATAACAAACATTTTAAATGGCTTTAAGTACATCACTGAGGATGCTAGCGCTATTTATCCCATTTCTCTAACCACTGTCTGAGCAGTTTCCCAAAAAGAGAAGCTCTAATGGATTTAAATAGGTGTACCTGAAATTTAGTTTTATGATTTCTAGTCCTACCTTCGTATCCTTTACATTACTCTCCTTCTCCACACTAAAGAACATTCAAAGAGCCAAGTAGTTATTGATTGCTCATTTCCTCCTGATTTATCTGTGGTTTCGTGTTTCCTTCACAGTGTGTCACCTGCCCCTTTGTGTATGTCTAGCCCTTTGATATCCCCCACCCCCAACCCTATTCAACCTCATGACCTTATAAAATAATTGGTGATGCCTAGGGAAAATCAATGTTCCATTATTGACCATAATTGCTACTGTTCAAGAAAGCTTCCCTGAACACCACCTGTCCCCTTCCTTTACATTAGGACCCCATGCTAGTCATGCCTCCCTACAACCCTCCTGGCAAACTTAGACAACAATGGGGATTATGTAATGGTTCTTGTAATGTCTTCCTTTCCCATGGGACTGAGAGCAGTATGAGTAAAAGGATCATTATAAATGCTGGTCAAGTAACCTTAGTTCTGAAGAATACATACCCACCATTTCATAAAAATAATTAGGTGAATTCTTGGTCATATAGAGAGGCAGTTCACATTGATTGTTTCTGCCCTTTAATTTTCATTTTTAAAACAAGAAAATCTTCAGGATTTAAATTTGACTAGTGGAAAGACAAGATTTCTCTTCATAGCTAGAATTGTCATTTCTACTTTCTTCCTAACATTCTTGATCTTAATAACTCACGTAAAACTATTTGTGGACCCTCTCATTTGGACTTCCAGAAAGAGTTCATTTTGGCTTCAAACTATGTTTGCCAGAATAAGCTTCTTAGAATACTACTTTATTATGTCAGCACAATGTTTGTTTTTCACATATACATATTGACAATCTTATAAAACCAAAATATTTATCTAGATATTAAAGGTTTTCCACAATATGGCTCAATCCTATTATCCAGTCTTGCTTTGAACTATTTCTACTTTGCTCAAATTAATTTATTCACTGCCCCTTCAAACCTATTTGTGCAAAAATTTCTCCATGATTTGTTTTATCTTGTGATATATCTTGACTATCCATCCCTACCTCCAATGATTCAAATCCTACTCCATCTTACAAGATCCAGTAAAAATCCACATCTTCCAAAAAGTGTACTTTAGAATATCCAGGCTGAAACAAACTCTTACTTTCTTAGTTTTCATTAATTTTGGTTCTGTATTAATCAAGTAAACTATCAGCTGTAACAATGTTAATGGCTTAAACATGAAGTTTACTTCTTGCTCACAGAACAGTGCTGAGCAGGCTCACAGGTGGAAGGCAGGCTTACTCAACACTGTCATTCAGTGACAGGGAGACAAGGGGTCATCAGTGCATCATTTACAAGGTGACCTTGGTGGTGGTCTCCAGTCCAGCCTACCAGAAAGGGACAGATGACGGAAAGCAGGAGATCCAGCCAGAACTTGAGATAGGGAACATCATATTTACTCACAATTCCATTGGTTAGACTCAGTTACATGTCATTCCTAACTTCATGGGAAACCACAAAATGTAGTCTAGCTATGTGGCCAGAAAGAAGAAGATGTGAACTTTCTAAGAAGCTAGGTTTCTCTGTCACAGAAATAGTGCTTCTTCAGATACTTGTAACATTTCTCCTTTAATTACTATTTACGTCACTTTTATTATTTAATATTTTGCATATGTATTGCTTATTTCCTTAAATACTCAGTTCTTTGCAAATATTAGAGATCTTAGGCAAGATTTTGCCAAATCCTGGCTTGTTGTCAATCCTCCCTGAATTCACTAACAGGGGCTTCTAAGTGCAGATATTTTGAGATGTGATAAAGAGCCAGAACTATATGTTTTATGCACCAGATGTAAGGAGACAGAGTTGCCAAGACGTTGTGAAAGTTGAAGAGAGAAAGTTGTGTTCTCAGCCAAACAGAAGGCTTACCCACTCCAGCAAAGATGTGAAACTTAAGGAAAGAGGTATGCAGAGTGACACCATGGTTCTTTTAAAGCATTCAGTCTATCTCTGTCATGTATACAGAAAAATAACACCCAATACCCTCCAAAAGAATCAAGGTTTAAGGAAAATCTCATATCCTTATATTACACCAGTACACGTTAGCAGCTCTGAATAATTGCATGAATTGAGGAAACTTGATTGAGGAATTCATTTAGATTGGTAGGAATATAATTGATGATGATGTTACTTACCCTGAGCAAGAGTGCATTTAAATCCCTCATGCCGGATCACGAAGAGCCCGACTGGGAAGTAAGAAAGAACCACCAGAGTTAAACAGGAGGATGGGTTAAGCGGGAAGCAATTAGAAGATGTTTAAAAAGGCAAATGAAACATAATTGAAATCTGATGGGTGATGATATGTGGAGATTCAAGTATGCATGGTAATTGACTTCAACAGGGATCTGGAAATAAATAGCAAAATCCTTGAAATGACTATGTGTTCAGAGGCAAAAAGTCCTTCCCCCAAAATACTGGAAAAGCCAATGACAACAGCCATTGAGGTAGCAGACATAGGTCCCAAGGTAGCAAAGGGGGCAACTATTACAAGTAGGAAATTAATCAAAATAATCCTCCTTTGCATATCTAATCAATTCTGTACTGTAGATTCCACACCATGCCCACACCACAATCCTAGTCCAAACTACCAACATCTTCACCTGGACTACTAAATATTTTCCTTATTGGTCTCTCTACATTCTCTCTTAACCCCTTCCAATTGACTTTCTATATTACATCTAGAATGATCTTTTAAAATTCTGTTATTATGGATTACTCAGATAGATCCTGAAATAAGGACTTGGGTGTAGGTAAGTCATTTGGGAAGTGATCACAAGAAGCACAGGTGAGGGAATGGGGGAAAGGAGACAGTAAATAGCAATGAGCCCTAAGTGAAATACTGCAGTGAGCAACTGGAGCTCAATCCTGGTGGGTACTTCTGAGTGACCATGCAGAACACATGTCGGAATTGTCCCAATGAGGGGAAAGCCATCATTTGTTGCTTACCTCAGTGGACATTAAATCTCAGCCATTTCTAAGTCTATCGATGGGTGTGGCAAGTTTTTATGGCACTGAGGCAGCTTCAGGCAGAAATACAGAGAGATGAAGATGCTAGAAAGTGGAAGCTATCAGCACGACCAAGAAATATTGACTGCACTACAGGTCAACTGAGATATGGGGCATCTGCGGCAGGACATCAACATCATTTGCCCTAGTTCACTCCTTACATGACTCAAAACCACTCATGCTCTATTTAACCACAACCTATAGAGAACAACTACCACTGAGCTTCTCAGTGTTTCTGATAACCCACTCACTAGAGTATTCCTCATTCCTCTAGTAAAAAGAATGTCTTCTGAGTATTCCCAGGAAGTAGTCAACTGGCATTTCTGGCCCCATGTAATAAATCCATTCCAACATACCTACTCCCTGAGTCTTCTGAAACACTCTGCAATAATCTTCCAAGAAGTTTCTGTAACTGTAGACCCTTATTGCATAAAAAGCTTTAAAGGGCCATCCCAGTCATTTTTTTAGGACTTGTTCCAGAGTCTTTGCCATGATGTTCCACGTTGGGAGGCTCCTCTCCTTTACCAAGAGGAAGGGAGCCACTTCTGCCTGCCCAGAGTGTTCAGGAATTTGGACTTCCACCCAAAATTCCCCATCCCATGTCTCAGGGTCCTATTACTTTAGTATTAGGACCTGGACTTTTGCATAGGAGACCTCCAAGGCTGTGCATTCCATCTCTTTTAGATTTTCATCTCCTGTCAGATTTTTAATACAATCTTCCCATGAGTTTTCTAGTTTTTCAAGTGTGCCCTGAATGACAGTTTCTTGATCTGAGCCTGTTATTTTCTTTCTTCAGTCTTCTAGGGGAGTTAATAAGTGCAAGACAACTCTACAACCTACATATGATTACCATTGCTGCCATATTGTGTTTAAGTACAAGGGTCATTGCCTAAGTTAGTGGTTCTGCTTCAACATTTACCTCAACCCAATCCACAGAGGAAGACTGAGGATGATGCTACAACATTCTGGGGATTATCACTACCCACTTATAACCACCGGCAATGGTTCCTGATGCCATATGACCAGTAAATGGCCCAATTTCCATAACCCCATTCCTAAAATCTGCTTTTTAGTATAACTTCCAGCACTAGCCCTCTTAGTTTGCGTTCCTTAAATAGAAAACCCTGAGCTAAGGACTTTCATATAGGCAGTTTATTTAGGATATGATCCTAGAATCACAGTTGAAGCAGTAGAGAAAGTGTGCCAGAGAAAGGAGAAAGCTGATAAATAGGTTACTCTGAGGAGCAACTGGAGCTCAATACCTCTAGGGCTTTCTGAAGGATCACGTAGAGATTCCTCTGAATTTTCCCTCTGAGGGATGAAAAACTCCACTAACTCTCTCCTTTGTTGAGAATTGATGGGTATGGCATAAATGTCCAATACTTGCTGGCTCATATACCAGCTAAACAAGATATTGTGGTACCAAAGAAGTTCCCAGGCAAGAAAGCTGACAGATGAGGCAGGAAAGCTGGAGATCAGAAGGCCCAGTGAGGCTAGGAATTGACCATCACAGACAGCTACACGTGAACTTAAAATAGTGCCTAGCTCACTGATTATGCCTTTTCACTCCTTAAAAGCGTTCAGTGACTTCCCATTGCCAAGTCAAAAACCTTGTTCTCAGTTATAACCATTCCACTCCATGACTCCTTTGTCTCTGCCCTTCAATCATGCTGTTATTCTTTCTGTTCCTCAAGCAACTTCTTCTAACATCAAGGCCTTTCCACACACTGTTCTAGCTGAAGCTGTCTGGCCCTTCTCTCTACTTCGCTATTTCCTACGTACACTTCAGATTTCATGAATGCCATTTCCCTCGGGACTGCTTTTCTAAAACTTCAGGTAAGGCGAGCCTATTGTGATTTACCTCCATGGCATTCTGCAGGGCCACTTTTACAACACTTGTCATCCTTATTATTACATACTCCATGTCTGACTTGCCCACTCCTCCACGAGAAGAGAATTGTATTTGTTTTGCATTCTCAGCATCTAGCCAAAATGTGTCACACAGCAAACTCTTAACTAATAAGTGTTGACTCAATAAAGGAAGAAAAAACTTAGAGCTAAGGTATAAGATTAGAGGAGGACAATCGGCAGAGCCATTCTGATTTGAAACATTGAGCTAGTGACTAAGGATTGATTTTAAAACCACATGTGACACTTAAGAGGAAAGAGCAAGAGGGCCAGAAATGGAGATGGGAGACATCATACCTGGGAAAATAGGCTTAACACACATTCTGGCAACCACCAGCCAATATGTGCAACTGTCCATTACAACTCCTCTTTAGAAGGGACAACATTAACATGTCACTAATGTAAGCAAGCACATCTTATCTTCCCACTCACTGTAACATTAATTCAACATATGATCATAAGGCCCGTCTAATGGAGTCAGAGCTCTTTGAGAAAACTTGTTAAGTTCACAGTCCTCCAAGAGTTTACAATCTCATAACACAGAACTCAACCATTTTATTACATAATTTGGATATCAACAAAAATAGGCAGTATTAGGACATAATTCTTTTTGTAATAATTCGACATAATTATGGCATCTGCTATTTTCCATATCACTTTTCTGGCAATAGAATTATGATAAATGCATCAAAGAATTATTAACAGACTAAGATGTATATTTGAATCTGCTCATAGGCATTTACAAACTGTAGATTTAAAGGCTTATGTAATTTTGATGAATGAGACAAACACAACATACTGCTCCTAATTATTTTAACAATAGTATAAAATGGGGTACAAATGAGATCCTTAGTAGCACGGTTGCTTCTGAAACCTTGTACTTCATCAGCCATTCAGACCTCCAGGCTAGTAACAGAGATTTCAATTGCCTTCTCCTTCTAACAGGCCCCCCTTTAACAGCAAATTGTTATGACTCAAGCATTTTAAAGCCAAAAATATGGTTATTTAGAAGAACTGAGACTTAGAGAACTACAGAAAGGTTATAATCTCTTCACTAGCTATTCAATTAAGCAGGCAAATACATAGAAAAGAACACAATATAAATACATGTGCTGCATGGTTAACTTTCCGTCCCTCCTCACATGAGTACTGGTGGACGGTTAGCTAAAACTGGTAACTGCAGAGACTGTGTGGTGCTGTGGCTGAGTCCTTTTCTGTTACTCTGACCCCATAAGTCTACCAGTGCAGCTCCAGTATCAAAGCTGATATGATCATCATTGGCAGTTCTGATGTATTTTTGCTGCCCCTAGATACATATCTATTGTTCTCTTATTTCTACTTCTGTTGTCGTTACTATACCAGATAAAGAGGTATTGATACAAAGAAGGTGTAGGAAAGAACATACGCTTTGGCCACATACAGGTCAGGATCCAAATGTTTGACCAGACATTAATTTGCTCAGTCAACTCTCTGCACTCTCCGAATTTCAGTTCCTCACCTGGATGGTGGGGAGGAACATATGGGAAACACCCCTACTTACACATAATGGCCCCTCTCTACATCTCCTGGGATCTTGGCCAGGCTTTTAGCACTAAGCGGCACTGGTGCCACTTTTTTTGAATGCTTGCAAATGCCTGTGAATGTCTTCTGATTCATGTCTGTGGAGCAGAAAAACTGAATCTCGTGAAAAAAACAGTTTGGAAAACTCAACCTTATTCTTTATATTTAGAAAGAAAACATATAACTAATATTGGAAGAAACTGAAACAGAATAGAACACCTATTGATACTTTCCTGGAGGGAAATATATCTACAAATATAATTGGGCCAAATAGCGTAGAGAAGATTTAGGAGCATCACTTAGAACACAGTCTCAACAATTTTCATTACACACTTCTCTTCTTCCAATTTTGTGTGTTTCAGAACAATATAACAGTATGTGGATAAAATGAATCACAGCTGAGATCTGGCCCACATGAGATCAACGACACTTCTCCCCTCTGCTAGAGCACATCCTGCAGTGAAGCGTGCAGGACACCTGCAGCCGTGCTCACCTTGGGCACAAGAAATGGATCTGGCTGCAACTCTGCCATTACCTGGTTCTGAGCCTGTGGACAGGTGATTGTCGTGGGTTGAATGGTGGACTCACAAAAATGTCCAACCAGAACCTCAAAATGTGACTTTATTTGGAAAAAGGATCTTTGCAGATGAAATTAAGTTAAGGATCTCATAATGAGATCATCCTGGTTTTACAGTGGGTCCTAACTCCAATGATATGTGTCCTTATAAGAGACAAAGGGGGAGAAGAAGGCCATGTGATGATGGAGGCAGAGAGTGGAATGACTACCTTAAGCCAAGGAAGTCTGGGAGCCACAAGAAGCTGGAAGACGCATGGAAGGATTCTCCTCTAGAACCTTAGTGGGGAGATTGGCCCTGCCAACATCTTGATCTTGGACTTCTGGCCTTCAGAACTGTGAGTGAAGAAATATCTGTGGTTGAAAGCCATCACGTTTGTGATTACTTATTAGAGCAGCCCTAGGAAACTAATACAGTAAGTTTCGTGGGGCTCAGTTTCCTCGGACATAAAATAATGGTGTTGAAATGGATGATTCCTAAAGGGTCTTCCAACTCTGATTCAGTGCCTATGATTAGCTGGCATATGGGCAGATGGGAAAAAAAAATTCCTGAAACTATAGAGAGGTTATTAGTGAATATGAGGGATTCTCATTCTTTTTCAGCTCCCAGTTCTGTATAATTTCCTCACTCTGGGTATATGCAAATTTCAATCCAGAACTCAAACAAGTTTAAGGGTGAAAAAAAATCAATCTTGTCATGATGCACATCTACAAGATATTTATACAAACACTGTTTCATAGCTGAGAAAATTTATTCTAAGGCTTGCCATTTAACACTTTATTTTGGTCGTTAGTACCGTTGAGTCAATTCCAGCTCCTAGCAACCCTGTGGACAGCAGAGTGGAACCCTGCCTGGTCCTTTCGTGCCATCCTCTCACCTTCCAGCACTGTATCAGACAATGCTCCACTGCTGTTCACGGGGTTTTCATGGCCAATTTTTTCAGAAGCGGGCGGCCAGGTTCTGCTTCCTAGTCTGTCTAGTCTGGGAGCTCTGCTGACAACCGTCCACAATTGCTGACCCTACTGGTATTTGAAATACCAGTGGCATAGCTTTCAGTATCACAGAAACACACAACCAGCACAGGATGACAGCCGACAGATGGGTGGTGTGGTCCCCTAACTGGGAAACAAACCCTGGCTGTGTCAGTGAGAGTGCCAAATCTCAGTTACTGGACCACCAGGGCTGGCTCTAAAATTTTATACTTGTAGTGAAAATGAGTTTAATCCGTTATTTTTCCTTTGGTTAAGTGGTCACTTGAAATTCATTCAGTTGTTCAAATAGCATTTATTGAACATTTACTTTGGCATGACATTTTAGGACGTGCTGGAGGCACAAAAATAAACAACAGAGAGCCCTGCCCTGTCTTTGAGTTTAGTGGGGGGGGGGCAATAGACAAGCAAAGCAACAGCTACACAAATTGTAATAAGTGTGACAACTTCTACTTTAGAGGTATCCTTGGGGAAATATGGAACATAGGAGATGAGCATTTAACTCAACACACAGGACTCAGGGAAAGTTTCCTGGATGAGGAGACATGTGAACTACCCTAAAAGATGCATAGATGTAATCAGGAAGAATAGAGGGTAAATGTGATTATAGTTAAATGCATAGTTATATGGAACAATGCTTAGGAAAGTGGACCTTGGAGAGTTTAGCTGGGGCACAGTGTGCATGTGATGGTATTATGGGAATAGGTCTACAGAGATAGGCAAAGATCATTGCATGTGGGCCAGATGTGCCTGAACCGAGTTAAAGCCATGGGGATGGACAGAAAGTAGACAGCTGACAGTGCTTAATAACCGATCTGTGTTGGAGATAAGGGAAATAGGTAATACCCGTTGCTGAAATGGTGACTAGGAGGACAATAATATCACTTTTGTTTATTTTGTTTTGGTTTAGGAGAGGATAACAACTTTTATTTACACTTGAGTTCAAGTTCAGAGCCACCTAAGATAGGATCTTAGACAAAGTGGGAAAAAGCACAGATCCCGAGATCAAGGTTCAAATTCCAATAAAAGCCTGTTAACTGTGTGACAACAGGCGAATGTTATGGCAGTTTCTTCAGTAAAGCGGGGAGAGCACCACCTCAGCTTCCAGCAGCTGCTACAGCTGCCTCTGCCCCAGGCCCTCCCCAGGCACTCTACCTCGCAGGCAGCTCAGCTGAAAGAGTGTGGGTGCTGCAGGTCTCAGGTCTGCTGGTTAGCATGGTATTTGGTGAAGTACCCCTAACCCCAAGGAGGACAATAGCATCATTTACCACAAAGGCAGGGACAGTTTTGACAGAGGATACAGGGAGAGGAGGAGTTCAAGCTAAAAGTACCTGCAGGTTATCTTCATGGAGCTGTCCAGTAGTGAAATAAATTTGAAATAAGAAAATAAATTCATGCCTAAATATGAACTTTTACATCTTCAGTAGATGAGATCTTTCAGGGATGGTACATAGTTAAAGAAGAGGGAACCAACACAGTAATTCCGGGAAACATCAGCCCTTGAGGAGGACTCTCAGGAAAGAGTCCATGAATGAAAGAGAAGATACTAATAGAAATGAAGGAGCAACATCCCCAGAAAGTGTGTCGACTTGTAAGTCACTAGAGGATGCGATTCAAGAAAGAGGAGGTTCCAGCAGCATCAAGTTTTCTGGAAGGGAAAATAAAAAGAGAGGAGCCCATTAGAGATGGCCATGTGAAGATGATTGGCAAACTTAGGATGAGTAGTTCAATGGAGATGTGACAGAAAACAAAAAATCCAGATTACTAAGTGATTTAGTTAGAAAATGAACCTAAGAAGCACAAAGCACATTTGGCAGAATCTTGGCTCTAAAAAGAAAGATATACAGATATAGAGTGTGAAGAGACGGGGAGAAGAAAATAAGAGAAGCGACAATGTCCTTGAATATGACCAAGGAATTAAGATACAGAACACATGAACACAGGTGGAGGAAATAAAATAGCCAATAAAACAGAACAGTCTTTTTTCTCAGCTTTATTGTGGTATAATTGGTATACAAAAGACTGCACATAATTAATATATGCAATTTGATGAGTTGGGACATATGCACACACTCATGTTACCATTACTACAATCAAGGTAATAAACTGAGGGAACAGAGGCCAGAGATGATGGTATGTTTACAGTGATGGTAACAGTGCACTCCACAAGGACAAGCTCTTTCTGTGCTTTGGTCTCCTTCTTTGTAAAAACAAATAATTGTACCTATCTCATAGTTTTATAATGAAAATTAATTAAGAAAATACATGTAATACAGTAAAATCATGCTTATACACATTAAGTAAGCTCTCAAACATTGACCACTATCATCATTATTATTATTGCTGTTACTATTTTCTTATTAGTAAGAGGGGTACAAGTTGTAGTATTTTCTGAGAGTGTGGTGTTTGAGGGGAAAGCAGCAGCCTGAGAGAATGACAAAATCTTGACGCGGCAGTTACACAAATAAGAATGACAGCTGTCTTAGAGAAACACTAAAGGATCGTCGACTAGAAACTTGATATCCCAGTTGGTGACTGGAGACCATAAATTTGTGATTTTCTAAATTGGAGAAAAGTAAGAGCATGGAAGGAAATGGGCTGGGATGACCTAGAGCTGGAATTGGGCAGGATGGGCACAGAGGAAGGCCCAAAGAAAGAGAACTTGGAGCCTGGCAAAAGAGTTTGTAGTTTACGGACCGTGAAGCTCCTAGATGGTAAGGAGTAAGCTGGGCCCCAAGTGGGTGTGGATTGAATTTGAGTTTTCAGAGATTTTAAATATATATACATTAGAAAATCAGATTACACATAATCTATATTATCTAATAAGTATTAATATATGTTTACATAGGCGTAAATATATATATTGTGTATGTTTTTATATGTGTGTGTATACATATGCATTCTCAGTGAATGAGCGGTAAAGATGTGCTAAAAATACCATGGTTAACCTCATATGGTCGACATAATTGCTATGATTTTTTAGACTCTGTTATCTACAGCTAGAAGAAAGTTTTTTTTCAGTGAGAACTTCAAAACTAGATCCACATTTTAAAACTGATGAAGAAAACCAGAACAGAGGAGTATGAATAAGAAATAACAGCATGCATAGTAACAAACATACATATGCTTTTCCTGGTGATTCTCATCCTTGGAGCTTCTATTTTTCATCATTACACCCCTCACTCATACTCCAAACATACTATCTTTCATGGACTTTGGTTTATCTTTATCTTCAAAAATATATATATTTGTTCATGACACATTAAAATCGAGAAAGGATATAGGTTGAATAACAGGAGACTGATTTCTGATTAAGTATTAATACCTGTATCTGAGAATACTAAGACAGCCATGCATCTATTTGTAGTTGTCATAATAAACTTCCTCATTGTCTAAACTAGGCAATTTGATATAATATATTTGACTTCACTAGAGACTGAAAAATAGGAAATGATATCCTCTTGTTTCATGGCTAGTTCAGTTAGATCTCACATAAAATAAGTCAACTTGACGTTCCATCATTCAACTACTTTCTTTAGGCTGAAATAACTCTCTATTACCCAAAATAAAGCACTGTATCAGAAGATCTCAATTTGTCTTGGTAATGAAGCTAATGGTATCATCAATTACAATCATATTGTTTGAATATGGTGATTCTAAGTCTGGGCAATAACTCAGTCCTTCACATGAAAATGAGACAAATTATGTAACACATTAGTGAAATTTGTTTTGTCTTCCTGACTTCCAACCACCTACTGATTAAATCATTATGCTGCCTGAGAGAATGGATTAAATATATATACTGAAGTTCACTTTTTTCTTTAATTTCAAAATCGTTACAACCGGTTTTCTGGGTAAATGCTAGTGCTGAATTGAAACATCTGTTAAAATAATCTACTAATCATTACCACTAAATTTACTTAAACTTAGAAACTCTTGTTATTTTTTTCCTCTATTTTCCAAGAAGCTATCTCCCATCTAATTCTAGTATGTTTAATGCAACCTTACAAATAATATAACAAAATGATAATGCTAACTAAACTTTTCACAAGCCTGAAAATTGTCATAACCAATGCTCACTTTGTAGTCTTTCTGCACAATAGTTCCACAATCTCATATACAGACTCCTATATTAATTTATTCAACAAAGATTTATTCAATTAATTATGTCCTAGGCACACTGCTGAGCATTAAGTAAACAACATTAAACAAGATACACAAGTTCCATATCCTCCTGGAGTTTAAATTCACAAACCTTTTGATGTTAGGAGAGTTATCGCAGCAGTAGAACTAATTTGCTGAATTCACCAATTTACTGATTTGCTGAGAACATATAGAAGGAAGTCCCCTATTTGAGTACATAAATTGAATATTTTTATTAAGTTGTTAAAATGCTGTTTTTAATTAAGTTAGTAACAATCTTGTCAAAACAAGAATAACCTTTTGTTAAGTCAGAAAATTTTGTAAATTTGGTAATTTGGCCACTTGACCAATTCATCATTCAGTGAGTTGATTTTTGGAAAGTTGAGTGTGACTGAATTGACCCGGAGATGCTTCCTCCTACCCTTGCAGATGTCCAGATTCCCAGGACCGGCTTGTTGGTGCATCTCACTGAATCTCACCAAAAACTGTGCTCAGCTATTGCAGGAGGAACTTAGATCTGCCTGTAGATGATGACACTGAGGCTCAAATATCTGACAAAAGTCATAAAATTAGTGTCACACATGACTGAGCACTATCTCTTTCAACCCTGCATCCAGCTCACTTTAACAGCAAGAGTCTCTGCCAGGCCTTTGGTGCTCAATGGACAGGACCTGTATTTTTTTTCTTAGTGTTACACTGACATGTGTGGACTAATCGTGCTGGTGATTTCTAATATCTCCAAGCAGGAAGCAGTCCACCTCAGGGAGATCCCACATCCAGCCCATGTCGCTAGAAATTCAGAGCTGTAACCTGACACTATGTTGGTACTAAGGCCACATTTGGATTCACAAATGAGCAACACAGTGAACCAAGTGAAGAAGGGCAGAAGGTTCTTTGGAAGCTCGACATGTCCTGGTAAAATCAGGGGTAAAGTTTACACAGTAGCAATGCTCATGGACTTTACATAAACTTGGGAGGGTGGAATTGCTATCAGACAACATATTTGGCTAAGACTTTTCATTTATCCAGCAAATATTTGAGGTACACTGTTTAATTATCAAACTTTAACAGGTCACAGTCTCTCCCTTCAAAATTTCAACTCTGGTGGAGAAAGAAGGTGATATGATCCCATGGGAGTTTTAAACTTTTGTGCCTCAGTTTCCTCAATGACATGTTGGAACTTACAGTGATAATTTTCTCATCCAGTAGTGATGAGGAGGAAATGAGATGATAAAGTACTCAGAACCTTCTTCTCAGAGCTGATACCTGGATTGCCTCTAGAAAGGTGAAGCGATCTTGAGAACAGCATATGCACAGGTCACAGAGGCAGATCCAGGGAGCTTCCACAGGTCTGGGATATCCCAGTCCCTAAAGAGAGGAGCCTGGAGAGTTAGCAAGAATCAGATCAAAGGCCGTTCAGATGCGCCAAGGGCTCCGAATTTTATCCTCTAGACTTTGAAGAGATACTTGAGTGCTTTTAAGCAGAGAGTATCATAATGAGATGTACATTTTAAATTGATTGTCCAAAATCTAGAAATTGAAAATTAAATCACTACATCAATAAAATAGTAATGATTAAGAGCTTATTGTGCACATAAGGACAGTTTGCAAATTGGGAGCTTTCAAATCCAAAACTGACATGAAACTCAGAGGCATGACGTTATAGGACGGCTTATAAAGTGAAAATGAGGGCTGTTTAACCTTCACAGTGATTGGTTATTCCAATAGGGGTTTCCACACAGCAGGGGATTGGCTAAAAGTGATTGTCTTATATCATTTTCAGGAAGATAACTTAAGTTTCTTTTATGATTATCGGAGGTATTTACAAGAAATAAACTAAGTTTCACTTATGTTCATGAAATAAGCTGGATTTTGTTTTGCTTACATAGCTTAAATGGCTTTGTCTCCTTGGAGGATTTTCCAGACTGCGTTCCATTTTATTTTAACAGGATCATTCTGCTAATGGTGTAGATGATTAGATATAGATATAGACATAGATAGATAGATAAGGGTAGAGATAAGTTGTAGATATGGAGATAGATATAGATACAGGTAGAAATAGATATGAAATAGATATATAGGTATGTACATAAGATTGAATAGATATAGATATGGATACGGATATAGCATAGATATGAATAAATATAGACATGGGTAAAGGTACAGATAAGATGTGCATGTAGGTGTAGATGTGGATGTAGCTATAGACATGGCATTTAACCAATAAAAGAAGTTTCTTCCTTGTGCCGCTCTGTGCTAGCTGCTTCACACACAGTATTTCAGAAATTAACAAGAGAGCCTCTGGGCCCTCAAGGAGTTCATATTCAGGAATGAGGGAGGTTTTTGCGACAAGACATTTCAGAGGAATAATACTGAACCCCAGGCTGTGAAGTGCAGTAAAGGAAAGAGTGCTGCCTATGAAGCAGCGCCCTGGCACAGACCCGAGGTGAGGTAACACGCTGCAGGGGGCTGCGGCGAGGGGACTTGGGGTTTGGCCACATTAAGAACAATGTACTTTTATTACACGACAGGCACTACATCCATTATCTAACATAATGCCCACAATAAATATGCAGGACATCTTCTATTACTATCCCCATTTCACAGATGAGGAAACTATAGTCAATGGGAGTCATTCCATGAACTTAAGCTGGAGAATCACATATTCTGATTTTCTTTTTAGAAAAATAACTCTGGCAAGAGCAACCTGAGTATAAATTACACCTCATTGCCTTTTCTTTAAAAAGAATAGGGGACAGATTGTAGGAATATGAGTTTGAAAGTATGGAGACCAAACTCGAAACAATTGGAGTGGTTTGATGCCAAATTATAGGGGTCTTAATGCAAGTCAGTTGATATGATAAAGGCCAATGGGACCATTAGAATGAGAAAGGGAGGGAGAAGCCTAGAGAGAAAAAAGTTAGAATGACTCCCAGACAACTCTTTGTAGTCTGGGTAAAAATGTAAACATGGAGTTTAGAAGAAAAAGCAGGTCTGGCAGAGGCTTGGTAGAGTTGATTTCAGGTTTTAATGTTTTAGGAATAAGGCGCTTCTGGTGATCCTAGTGGAAGCATCATTTGGAGAAACGCATTGGAGCATAGGAGCAAGATCTGTAAATTGGCATCATCTAGCTGGTGAAGCTGCAATGAGTTTGCCTGTAGAGAAGCGCGCTGAAAAGTGAGTGGTTGGAAAGCTGTCCACCAGTGACTCAACAGCTGTGTCACCTCTCCCTTGAAGCACTCCCATGATGACATAGCTCTGCAGGACCTGATATGGTCAAGGAGTGAAAGACCACCAGGTGTGCAAGCATCGGCTAACATAAGGCCATCTAGAAAAGAAAGTTCTTGCAAGGTATCACAATGGGCTGCTTCAAACAGTTCCCGGAGCCACGTACCAACAGAAAGTACTATAATTGCCACGAGACTCAAATCTGATGGAGGAATTGACTCTATTACAGAAAGGATTGAAGAGTCACGAGCACAAGAGGCTGCTTTGCTACAGCCCTGAAGTCTTCCTGGAGGGCACCCACATAACCAGCATGAGCCAAAGTCAGTGAGTAAAATGAAACCACCATGAAGGAGACCCTGCTGTCCAGCTGGTCTTTCTGCATTCATACTCGGTAAGCAGCATCAGCAAAAACAGGTTTTAAAATAAAGTTCGGTGGTTTTACACAACATTTTATTGTTCTGTCTTTTCTAAATGATCAAAATAAAAAGCTTAACTAAGAGGTAGATTGATACTTCATTTTGCCTTACTCTAAAGATATGGCATCTGTGTCCTGAATATTCTACATTTAAAAATCATTAAATAAAAAATATTCTAAACCCACAGTAATAAAGTCTGTTAAATTAAGACAAACTATGTTCAAATGAGAACAGCAGTTGATGACCACTTTTATTTAAGAAGCTAACATTTTTTTCCTTTGAGTTCAAAACACTTGGAAAACAAAACCAGCATGCTGTCCATAACAGAATAGGATCCTCCTGGTGCAGAGCATTTTAAGAACTTCTGAGAGTAGATTATTACTATATTTTGGATCCTTAATTCAAAGCATTTCTAAATGCTTTGAGGCTTACAGGCAGATTTTCATGATTATGTAGAGAACTGCATATAAAAGATAACAAATGTGAAATAAACAAAACCACCTCTGTGAGTGAAGGGCGATACACACCAACGACCCTTGGGAAGTCAGTGAAAACAGAAGGTGACAGATAAATGGCCTAAAGTCTAGTAGAAAAGAAAAATGGTTTTAATTCCCCCTGCTATGCACCTCCCAAGTCCATCTTAGTTACTAGTCATTAAAGTCATTTAGAATTTAGCTTAAATTAAAAAAAAATGTAACTATCTTTTTAGTGTTTTTCCTTAATATTTTTGTACATATTATTATTGTATTATATTGAAAGCTGAGAGGGGACATTTTTAAGAACATCAATCTATATCCTGATAACAACTGCTTTCTATTTTTAAGGCTACTTTCTTATATAGTCCTCTACTCAAACTCTTCATTCCTAAACACCCACCTACACAAATATACAAACGTATAAAATCACACACAGTATTTTATAATTTGGTAACAGGTCCTGCCCAAATCTTTCAAACCTGATAAAAATATAATTTGAGAGTCCCACTAAGCAATATTGATTCTAGTGCATGTAGTTTGCCCTACATAATTCAGTAACATTAGAAAGCTATTTTTAAATGATAGTGATGTGTTTGGCATAGAAAAAAATGTGGAGCACAAGAAATATATAATTTCTCTTTAGTCATGTAACTTGATCTACTCTCTTAGACAGTATAGTTAGCATAATGAAATTTTAAACACCCAAATTTTAAGGTGCTAACAGACCACATCTACAAGTCCCACATCTACTTACCCAAGATGTGGCTCAGTTCCAGAAACTTTTTTTTTTCACTCTGGTATGTAGCTCTCTGAAACAATGCGTTACCTCAGAAGGTGATACTTCTAGAAGTAGTCAATCTTTTATTTTGACCAAAAGGTGGCTATGAGTTTTTCAGATTCCCATATTTAGGTTGGTTGTTTATCTGGTATTCACTGAGTTTTTCAGGAAAAAGTGTTTTAGATCTTCTACTCAGTGCTAGATGATAGATCAATATGGGAAAAATCTAAATATTTTGATTATATAAATACCCACCTCAATGCAAATAGGCTCCTCTAATTCTAATTGTTAGGTCTTAGAAAAGCTTTTAAATAAAAAGTATAATTACTTATTACCATTAGTGCAAGTTCTTAAAGGAATTCTGGATGTCACAACAAGGTTATGTCATCTCTCTCATGCGGTCCAAAAAATCAACAGATACAAGTGAACAATACATATATTAAGAAACAACAGAATCTCATTTGATGGCAATATATGCCAGGAAGTGATCTTTAAACAGATAAAAAAGTTATGTTGACAAAAATTTTTAAATGCTTAAGGTATTCTATGATAATGAATTTAAAAGTATTTAACAATCCAGAAAACTGGAAAGGTCAACAAATATGTATTCATTTGCATACATATATAAAAATATATACACATATATAACCAAGTATATATTTACATAACTAAGCATGTGTTTATATTACTAAGTACATTTATATAATTAAGCATATATAACGAGGTAAATATAAGATATCCAAGCTTTAGTCATAGTTATTAGGCATTTTGTAAACAAAACAAAGAAAAGCAAGCAGGTTTGAGACCTAGTTAAGATCAGATTACAATTCCCATGAGAACTCTGTCTGTTTTCTTCCTTCTTGTATTAGTCTGCTCAGAATGCTATGACAAAATACCATAAACCAAGAGGCTATGACAACAGACATGTATTTCTCACAGTTCTGAGGCTGGGAAGTCCAAGGTTAAGGTGCCAACACATTCTGTTCCTGTTGAGAGCTCTCTTACGTCCTCACATGGCCAAGACCAAGTGATCTCCCTCTCTTCCTCTTCTTAAAAGCTACTAATCCCACCAGGTGGCCCCACCCTCACGACTTTATCTAACCTTAATTACCTCCCAAAGGCCCTGTCTTCAAAAATCATCACATTGGAGACTAAGATTTCAACATATGAATTTAGGAGGGAAGCACAATTCAGTCTACAGCACTTCTTATCTCTTCTTACCCATCACTTTTTTTTTCTGCTGAGGAAGATTTGGCCTGAGCTAACATCTGTTGTCAATCTTCTGCTTTTTGTGTGTGAATTGCCACCGCAACATGGCCACTGATGAGTAGTGGAGCTCTGTGGCCAGGAACTGAACCTGGGCTGCCAAAGAGGAGCACGCCGAACTTAATCACTAGGCCAGTGGGGCTGGCCTCCTCATTACTTCTTTTATCTTCAAAAGAAAATTATACAAGAGATGTGAAAACTTTGGGTGGCCAGATGTGCAAATTTATGTACTCAATGTTGCTCCAGTTAAGGATATCCAGGCAGATGGATAAAAGATTCCAGGGGTGAAAGACACCAGGAATTAACCGCCAACATCTGAGAAAAGTGTTTACCATTTTCAGTTAATACTCGTTTTGTAATACAAATCTCGCTATGTGTCCCACGTTATGTTATATATCAATCTAGTGAAATTACATGCACAAAATACATAAAAAGATATGTACAAAATGAACACTCCTGGTAACAGTTATGAGCATAGCCTCCAGAGCCAGATGGTTTAGGTTTGAAGACCGTTCTGTCACTTACTAGCTAGCTGACTTTGGGCAAGTTAATTGACCTGCCCGTGCTTCAATTTCCTCACCTGTCAAATGGGAATAACAATAGTATTCACTTCATATGATGGTTGTGAAGATTAAATGAGCTAATTTATATAAAGCACTCAAATACTATATAAAGAACAATGTCTGATAGATAGTTATCTTACTATCCTTTCATAACAATAAATGAAAGGATTGCTAAATATAAAGGTGAAACCTAAAATATGCTCTCAGAGGAGTTTCAATTATAAATAAGACTGGAAAGGACTATGGAATTCACTACCAAGTCATGGAATAACCTTGAAAATGCAGGGAGTTTCTGAAGTGGTCAAATTTCGTGTCATTGTATACCAAGGCTAACCTTTTATGATGGTTACCAGAGCGTCCATCAAATCAAATGTAAGGTTTATGAGGACATATTTGGTTCATTGATGAATCCCCAGAACTCAACCAACTTCTGTTGAATGTATGAATGAAGAAATATGTAGGGATGAGAAATATTCAACATAAATGGTGGCAATAAATTAGGCCAGTCAGAATTTCAGGGAAGCACACTACACATCTGGTCAAAAATAAGAAGAAAAATGTCATAGTTTTCTCAATTGTAAAGTCTGCATTGTTAGCATCAAAGAGAGTAACAAACTGAAATGAATATAATACCTAAACGCCTAAATGCCTTGAATTCACCTATATAGAACTAACTAGAAGCCAGTTATAAAAGACATTGTGAGAAGTCTAGTAACAGGCAATAATTAGCCACTTGCTCCAACAGTGTAGGCAAGAGAGCTGTTACATATATGCCTTCTGCTTGTTCGGCAATTGAAGTCATTTCTTTTAGCAAAACCACATGACTCATCTCTGAATAAAATAAAGTCCTCCCAAATAAGAGAATTTCAGCTTGAAAAGGCATCAGCCAAAAATTTGGACCTGTGTTGGAAGCTCAATAGAAAGATAGCTTTGCTCTATTAAGAGTCAACTGTCGTTCATTGTTGCAAAACACAATCTATGACTTGCAGCCATATGGCTGGCATGCATAGGGTTTTGTCACAGTGTGACTTTAATGTATAAATAGCTAAAATTTCAAAATCTACAGGTGCTTGAGAGTGCCATTAAAGTCTCCAATAGCCTTTTAAAGTTCTATTTCTAGAGTAGTTAAATGACAGGAAGTGTAGTATACATTTATGGACTGCTATCTTCTTCTGGCTATTACAAAGTTTTTAAACACTTATATTCTCTAAATTTTAATATGTCCAAGTTTTCAAATGTGAATGTATTTTTTAATTTGCCAAATAACATGACAAATGGCTTTTAAGAATCCTGTTTACTATCTCAGGAAAATTGCTTGATCCCTAAAAATACACAAGTTTGATTGATCAGGTGAGCCGAGGAATGAATGGGAGTTGAGAAGTACAGATAGTGAAAGTTGACTTATACATATATATCTGTTGCATTTAGAATCACTAAGTGTATTAATAAAAGCCAAGTTACTAATACCAATAGAATACCTACTGAATTTGAATTTCTAATAATAGAGCCAGAGAAAATGTATTTTGAAGAGTCTTTACAGATGGTCCTGATATGTAGCTCGGTTTGTGAAACACTAGTGTAGATGACTCTGGGGGATGTGTTAAAGAAGGGAAGATCTGAAGAGGTTTAAATGCTGTTTGGAAATAGTAAGTCGATGGAGAGATAATGAGGAAAAGAAATAAACAGTGATCACTGCAAACAAGTTCTCTCTGGGGACAGGGTGAGACAGGCTGATGAGCACAGGGTGAGCTTCTAGATTTAGAGAGAAGGAACCCACCCTATACTGAAGCAGAAGGCGTGGAGGAAAAGAAGAGTGGAGACGCAATTCAGTCTATAGACTGAGGGGCAGAAAATTGATATTTCTAGACTTTTCTCAAAGCCAAGCCATCTCCTGACATTGAGGAATGATGAGTTGAGGTTAGATATTCAATACAAGTGCAGAAAGCTTGAAGTAGCTGATTGCTTTGCAAATTAAGATACTATATGTTCTTTCCTTTGGAGAGGCATTGAAAAGAGATTCACTAGAAACCTCTCGTTAGTAAAAGAGATTCACTAGAAACCTCTCGTTAGTATTTCTTATGCGCCTTAAACTATTATAACTACCATCAATCCAAACATGAAGTCTAGGATTGATGAATGGGACAGGACAGTTATAACAGCTGAAAAGCCACACTGAAAGAAATTTATCAATTTCCACTAAGGCAGGGTTGGTCGTGACAGCCTTTGTTAGTTGTGGGTGTCATATCATCTATGATTATCATCATCTATAATGAATCATCTATAATTTCCACATCACAGCTTATTTTTAAAACATTTATTCCTGGGGGAGGATGAAAAATTATTGCCCCTCCATAAAAATGTACTTCTGTTGAATCAATCTAGGTCTTCTTCCTTAGGTGAATTGTGGTAGAAAGAAGATGAACATCCTAAATGAAGAATGCCAGAAAGAGAGCGGGTAGGAGAGGGAGGAAGGAAGGGAGGGAGAAAGGGGGGGACCTGGGGGAGAGAGACAG
This sequence comes from Equus quagga, assembly GCF_021613505.1. NCBI lineage: Eukaryota > Metazoa > Chordata > Mammalia > Perissodactyla > Equidae > Equus > Equus quagga. Next base: position 8,060,790 of record NC_060275.1, read on the forward strand.
AGAGAGAAGAGGTGGGGGGAGCTGACTCATCATTTCCCCCAGTTTTTATATGGTATGTTTACTGTTCTTTATGTTGGCTGAAAGGCACAGGTGGGTTCAAGTTGATTCATGAGTCAGACATATCCATAAACCACAAAAAATTGTATACTCAAGTCTAACCACCACCAAATCAAAATACAGAACTTCTTCATACCCCAGGAAAACACTGAACTGCCTCCTGTCACTATAGATAAGATTTGTCTTCTCTAGAGCTATATACAACACAATCACACAGGAAGTACTATTTTGTGTTTAGCTTCTTCAGCATAGTTTTTGAGATTCATCCATGTTGTGTGTAGTTTGTTCCTTTTTATTGCTAAGTAGTGTTTCATTGTATGGATGTACCACAACTCGTTTATCCATTCAGACTTCGGATTGTTTAAAATTGCCAATACAAACAATAAATGAGAGTTCTGTCTGCTTCACATCCTCACCAACAACCTGGATGGTCAGTTTAAGAATTTGAGCTATTCAACTGAGTGAATAGTTATCTCAAATTGTTTATTTTCATTTCTCTGACGACCAAATGATAGTAAGTATCTTTTCATGTACTTACTACTACTTACTCTGTATCTTATTTTGGGAACGGTCTGTTCAAATCTTTTGCTCATTTTCAGTTGTGCTGTTTTTCACATTATTGAATTGTAAAAGTGAACACAGATAGATATAGATACAGACATACAAATAGTAGAGATTTATTCTAGAATCAAGTCCTTTCTCAGATAACGTATCCCAAATATTTTCTCCCAGTCTGTAACTTTTTTCCATTGCCTTAACAATGTCTTTCAAAGAGAAGTTTTTAATTTTGATGAAGACTAACTGTATTAGTTTATGTTTGCTATGCCAAATTACCACAAACCCAGTTGCTTAAAACAACACAAATTTATTATCTTATAGTCCTATAGGTTGGAAGTCTGACACAGTCTCACTGATCTAAAACCAGAGTATTGTCAAGGATGCATTCCTTTTTGGAGGCTCTAGCAAAGGGTGCATTTTCTCACTTTTTCCAGCTGTTTTTCTAGAAGCTGCCCACATCCCTTGGCTCATGATCCCCCTCCTCCATCTTCAAAGAGAGGAACATTGCATCTCTCTGAAAATTCTTCCTTAGTCACACCTCTCTCTGCTTTTAAGAATTCCTGTGATTAGGGGCCAGCCCCGTGGCCCATTGGTTAAATTTGCGTGCTCCACTTCAGCGGCCCAGGGTTTTGCCAGTTTGGATCCTGGGCACAGAGACGGCACCGCTCATCAAGCCACACTGAGGCGGCATCCCACATGCCACAACTAGAAGGACCCACAACTAAAAATACACAACGATGTACCAGAGGCTTTGGGGAGAAAAAGGAAAAATAAAATCTTTAAAAAAAAAAAAAGAATTCTTGTGATTAGATTGAGCTCACCCCAATAATCCAAGATAATCTTCTCCCATCTGCAAATTTTTAACATAATCACATCGGCAAAGTCCCTTTTGCCATGTATTCTAACATATTTAGAGGTTCTGGGGATTAAGATATGAACAAATTTGAGGGGAGGGGGCTTTATTTTGTCCACTACATTATCTATCATTTCTTTTACAGTAAGTACTTTCAGTGTGCTTTCTAAGAAATCTTTACCTAATCCAAGTTTGTAAAGAATTATCTTCTGTTTTCTCACAGATATTTTATAGTTTTAGCTTTTATGTTTAGATTTACACCTATTTCAAGATAAATTTTGCCTATGGTGTGAGATAAGGGGTGATGTTTACTTGTCCCATATATAATTATCTGTTAGACCATCTGTAGAAGTGACTATTATTTCCTTCTTGAATTACTTTGGCAACTTCTTTATTCTGTTCTATTGATTTGTAGGTTTACTCTCAAGTTGATTACACCATTTTGATAACTTTTTAGTAAGTCTTGAAATTTCTAGAGTTTCCTCTGGAACCTTGGCATAAATATAATAATATTATATAGCATAAATATAATAATCTTCTTTTGTGATTTAAAAATTAATGACAGAATTCCTTAGGTAATGATAATAATGAATTGCTGCAAATTTGGCACTTTATATCCACTTATACAAAAACTGTGCCTCTTTTTTTCAAGATCCAGCTGGAAACATGCCCCAACTGTGACCATATACAAGAATTACTCCTTATTGGAATATCAGAGCATTTACTGCCTGTACCACCCATGACATATATTTTATATACCATCTTATATTTTTTAAAAATAATATATGTAATATTTCCCATTCTAAATGGTAATTTCCTCAAATGGATTAAACATACATTTATATCTCTAGTGCTTTGTATGTAGCAGGTGTTCAATAAATGATTGTCAGTAACATGGAAGGCCATCTGTTAACAAAAAAAATAAAAAAAGAACACTTTCAGGGAAGTAGAAGCAGTATACTAACATTTGTTGTTAATAACAGATGCTTCCTGTAAATAACAATACTCTATAGCACTCACCAAAGAAGATTCGACCAAGAATGGAAAAAAAATCAGCAGAATGCTGCATAAATACTGGAGCACTCATTTAAGAAGATATAAAAACTGACATGGCTGCTATCAAACACTCGGCCTGAGGAATTTGCTATGGTTCATCTAAGTTCATTGACTCTGCTTTTCTTCTTATCCCATTATAATAATTGTCTTCATTCCTTTTCCATTAAGTGTTGCATTATTCTTTGGATAGATTCTTTCAAACTGCTTGGAATATAACAAAATTATCTATGCTGCCCAAATTTCTTCATCTTGACTAAAGGATTTTAGTTCAACATCTCAAAAATGAGTAGAACTTGCCCACTCTGGTCCCTGATGTGGGGCTATGGAAAGATAAGGTGTACATGCGGTCAGTGAAAAGACAGACACACGTGGTAACAAAGCAGGATTACTGTTGCAGTGGACTTACATATGCAGCACAGCTTGCTCAAAGGAGCAAGTGCCCCTGTCCATCAGTGATAGCTCCACAGAGGACAAAGCCAAAAGCTGAGTGATTTCAAAAACAAGTAGGATTTCCCAGCAGAAATCCAAGAAAAGGAAACATTTGAAGTGTGACTTCTGGAACTTATCTTTGATATATAGATGTAATTTTTCACATTATTTTCTATTCAATTTAACATTATTTGTTTGGATGATTTTCCAGCCTGTTGAGTGCTTTTTGAAGATTCTTAATGTATTACCTAAGAAAATTAGTATGAGGTCATTTATGAAGATGATATGCACTTATGTCAAATTGGACAACCCAAGAGCAATCAGAAGTATGACCCCAGGAACCAAGAGGTACCAATTAGGTGCCGATTAGGTATTGATAACTTCTGAGAGTGTCATGAAGACAACAATGAAACAAGTTTCCAGGTGCTTGGACTGCTAATTATCATCTATAGATAGGCGGGACAGAAGAGCTGCAAATCAAATAAGGTTGCCACGTAACAAGGGGATCAAAGACTCTGATGTCAAGACCTTGATGAATGCTGTGTCAGTTTCCTAGAGCTTCCATATCAAAGTACCAAAAACTGGGCGTCTTAAAACAAGAAAAATGCATTATCTCACAGTTCTGGAGGTTAGAAGGCCAAAATGAAGTTGGCAAGAAGGCCATGCTCTCTCTGAAGCTCTAGCGGAGAATCCTGCCTTGCCTCTTCTATGGTCCAGTGTTTATTGACAATCCTCGCCCTTCCTTGGCTTGTAGATGCATCACTCCAGTCACATGGCCATCTTTTCCCTGTCTGTCTTTATATCACCTTTCCTATGTGCATTTCTGTCTCTGTGTCCAGATTTCCCCTCTTATAAGGGTGCTAATCATATTGAATTAGGCTCACTTTAACGACCTCATTTTAATTCTATTACCTCTGCAAAGATTCTCTTTCCAAATAAGGTCTCATTCTGAGGTACTGAAGGTTAGGACTTCAACATATCTTTTTTTTTGGTGGGGGCGGGGGACACAATTCAGTCCATAACAAATGTCTTGCTGAAAGCTAGACAAATATAGTGTTTATGTGTTTATTGGTATATATAGGAAACAAGCTTAATTAGAATGACTAGTATTTAATTAGCTCCAACATGCTTCAGAGTGGTCACCTTTTTCCAATAAGCACACAGAAATCCTATGTTTAATAGTATGATTAATATCACATTTACATCTCTATGTTTTATTATTATTCATATCCTATTCATTGGTGTAGAAACATCTGATAGTTTCCAAAGATAGCGTGCCTTTTAATTCCTCATTGCCATTTCCTGATGGCTAATAATTTTTCTAAACTATACCTTCTGTTCTTCATGGTGCCTGGTTTTATATAGTAGTTTTAACCTTTTCTCTTCCTATTCAAATTTCCATTTCAAGCTCTCTTGATCAGGATTCTGTCTCTTCTTTCCTAAACCACTGTTTGGAATTTTTATAGTTTGTATGTTTCTAAAAATCTCTGGTCAAATAGAATACATAGTGTTTTTAAACAAATTAAAATGGACTTATTTACCCTAACACACTTCAGGATTTTGTATACTAATTTGCATTGGAAAGTCTAAAGAGAAAGAGATAATATGCAATGTTCGCCATAGATGTTAGCCCACATAATATCACACAGGAAACACACTTTAGGAACTACTGCCCTAAGCCACAGACCTATTATACATAGTTTTTGAAAGTCTTATTCCTTAAAATCATCTGTGTAATCAGATATTCAGTTTTCATGGTGTCCTTTCTCTTCATTGTTATGGCCATCAATCCGTAAGAAGAGATTCAAATATTATCTTTGTTTTCTGTTCAGCCTATCTTCTACTTAGTAAAAAATTCACCAAAGTTTTCCAATTCTTTCTCCTGAGTCATCATCTAAACTTTGGTGGATTTCAGTAGGCATGTGCGTGTCTGCCTAGAATCACTTCCTTTGGGAAATCATCATTCTCTCATTTGAAAAAAATACTGCTCAGCAAGTTAGGTTGGGTTGGCGCCAACCGTGCCTAGGAGCAAGCAAGACAAGAGTATTCTACCTTCCTTGCATCATCATTGTACACACAATGCAAAGCAAGACAGATTTATACCTGGAAGTTTTACAGTCAAAAAGAAAAGAAAAACTCTTGGTTTGCTTGCAAACTCCAAGCTGTGAAAATAATGTAGGTATTTCATTTTCAGCAACCAATGTGATCATATCTTTTTTGCCTAGGAAAGTTTGAGTTAATTTTCTATCTTAGACAACTGAAAAAGTCATAACACATGCGTTTCAGGTATTAGCAAGGCATCAATGATTCCTCTAGTTCATACTTAGCCAAACAATACTCAATACAATTGAATAGTTCTCCATTTAGAAAAGGTACTAAATTCACACAGAAACATCAATAACTAACCTCCCAGTCTAGTTTCATTTCTGTTTCCTCTAGGAACCAGCTCTGCAAGTACAACAAGGCTCTTTCTTCAGAGAGTAAGTTGCACAAGAGCAGAGACGATACATTGCCTTATTGCATCTTTCATAAATTTTAGCAGACTGTTCAATAAATACTTTTTAAATTGAATTATTTATTTGATATCTTAGTAGATAATGCATCACAGATTTATTGATTACAATTAATTGTTCCATCTCCAATTAAAATTCATTACTTATAACTCAAATAGCATATCCATCTTAAGATATTTTACCCAAATTGTGCCCCAAATTGCACATCATGTTGAGGGATTTCCTTTGCTCCTGTTTCTGGCAGCCTGTTTTCCCTTAGTCTGAAATATTAGTCTCTACAGACTAGTTTCCTATGAGCAGATTATCAAGATTAACAATCATTCTGCACTTCCTATTCCACAAGGAAAGCTTTTTATTCAATTTCTCCAGGGAAACAAATGCACTCTCTATTCTTTCTGATTTGTTGGGTTAACTCATGTTATTTCTCGTTGTTGCTGCTGCTGCTGCTGTTATTGTTATAATGTTCAATTTTTGGAGTTAAGTTCTATGAACAACATTGAAAACATCCCCACAGAGCTTTGTTTTTTTCTTGAAATACTGGGAATTGCATTCCTGCAGGAACTAAAGGAGTGAGATGGCCTTTGATCCCTATATATTTCCACTATATGGGAATATTCAGAGCTTCTTAATTCACCCACAGGTTTCACTAAACATAAAGCTTTAGCAACATTATTCCAGCACCTACTTTCTGCTAGTTTCTGCCTTTGGCATCGTGGAAACACAGCTGAAAAGCACACTTTCCTTTTCTTTCACCAAATGCATTTTTTTCCCTGAACATCAACCCTTATAGTCTAACTCTGATTCTCTATTTCATGATTCTGCTATCTTTTTTGCTTGGACTTTTTGTAACTTTTTGTGTTGGTTAAGATATAGATTTGGCTGCTCTGTGAATTGAAATAGCAGCTTAAACACAATCTAATTTTTTTCTCACTCACCTCATAGTCTGGGTGAAAGGAGTCCAGGGCTTATATGGTGGCTCCACAGTGTCAGGGACACACACGCATTCTTTGGTCTTGTTGTTCTGCCATCCTGAGAGGGGTGGTGCTTTGTCCCTATGGTCCAAGATGACTCACCCTCACATCCGTAATCCTGCCAGCAGGAAAAGAAAAGAGAAATGGAGTGCAGGCCCAATCCCTTTAATTCAAATCCCACAAGTCCAGAATACGGCTACATCTCTTTACAAGAGAGTATAGAAAATGTCTCTCTTATTCTTGGCTGCTAAGAACCAGCTGTTCTATAATTATAGGAAAAATGAGAAAAGTTATCAGTGACGAGTAGAGGCTCAACAGAGTTTACTAGCTCTTTCCTACCTCTGCTTCCCAACACAATTCACTGGGTGCACGGTTGTTAACCAAGGCCCTGTTTGAAATTATAAGGAATTCTGCCAGTAACAGCAGTTTATCCTTGGTTGCAGAAGATCATTACTTGTTAAGAACAATAAATTAAAATGAGGTTTTGCAGTTAAATTTCCTTTAATCACTAGTTATTAGTTTGTATTAAAACTGAACTCTTTGCTATACTCTCTTGACCAATTGCCCAGGCACTCCCAGGAGGTGAGAATTTTAGGTATTTTTCTCATTAATTGAGCAGACCGTCACATGGTAAGTAATCCTAGTCTTTGGAATCCGGAAATTATAACAGATACGTGTAAATTCCATGTAAGTTTTATCTTTTGCGCTTCCACAAATGATGATAGGTGCCTCATGGTAAAACAGAAAAAATACAGTTGTGTGATAACAATATAGTGGTAGCACAATTGGTTCTGCTCGTTTTAATATTACTTTTATTATTAATGCCTTCTCATTACTTTTCATTTAACACATCATAAGAATAAAGGAAAAGAAATTAGTGTGAGATATGGTTGAGATGTTTTTCACGTACTCATACAAAGGTGATATCAGAGAGAGACCACTTGTTCAAAAGACGTTAGCATTGACTTTAGGGAGAGAAAGTGAAATAATTATCGGCAGCTGAGAAAAAAGAAAGCTAAGAATTGTTTAATGTGCATAGGCCATCCCAAATAGCAATGGAAAATCAGGATGTAAAAACTAGTTTTGCATAGTAAATGTGCTTTATGGTACAAAAGCATTGCTTTGAAATGAAGGTACAAGGTACATCAACTCTAAGAGCCCTATTCATCACATGCAAGGCTTCCACAGTCGGGTGGCATTTATTCTATGGTTTTGTATTCCAAGTCAGGCCACAGGATACATATTATTTTACAAGAAAATATTGGAAATGGTTGGAGGAACTTGAAAACGTATACTAGAGATGGAATAATGATGCATAGCACATTTACTACAGACACAGAATTCAGAAAAGTAGAAGGAGGATCCTTGTTCATCTTAAAGAATCAGCCCACCAGTCCTTATGTAAGGTTGATGCACTGGTTTGACACATTCACATTATGCAGGAGAAAGGAGATGTGCACCAAACAATTAATTTAAAACCTTGAGGAGCATAAGCATCCCATTAACGGCCTAGAAACAAGAAAGCCTTCTCTCACCATGGTAACCAGGAAGAGCTGTCAGAGTTTTCACAGTTCAGGCTTCTGTTGTTGCTCAAGGGAATCCTTTGGATGCCTTAATTTCCTCTGTTTCTAGACATGTTTTCCAAAGGTTAAGGCACTTTTTTGAGGGTCATGTTTAAGGCTCTTTTTTAGTATTGAGGATAAAATCAAATAAAGCAGACTGAATTGAAAACTCTGTGCAACACATTAGAACTTACTAAACAGGGTTGGCTTCTGCAAAACTCTGGCGAAAGGTGTGAAAAAATGGCATGGTGCCCTGGAAGGCAAGAATAGGTCAGAGTACGTAGGTGCAGAGGGACTTTAGGAGACCCAGGGCTGAACTTGCTATACAGGCATTATTTTCACTGTCTGGGTGAAAAGCTGTCTAAGAATTGCAAGTGCTTTATGATTCTAATGGGGAAGCCATTTCAAAAAGAATGCACAAATGTTAAATTGCAGCCAGAATGGATAACGGATAATCACAGATTGTCCATTAAAGAAAGGTTAGGTCATGGATATGCATGGCATATATCTTGACGGGAGTGAAATGGCAAGGAGATGACCGCTCACATGATCTACTTATAAATGAACTTTCTCCCTCAAAATGAGCTGTTGTCCTTCACACTCCTGCTTTTCTTGCTGTCTATACTTAATCCAGGCTCACCAACTCCTTGTGTTTTTTTTCTCAGTTACTAATCCTTAAACTTCACATGCTATGTTCCATGTTTTCTGCTTGGGCAATCGATATTTTCAAATGCCTATCACAGTGACAATTGGAACCAGTGGTCTTAGATCTAAAGGGCCCACAGTAACATGCCCTTGATTCAAATAATGAGAGACAGTTCCTGGTCCCCCACGGAGGAAATGTCTTCCTGGGCCCAGTTATCTCAGGTTCCTCTCTTTACTATTTTTAAGATAACTGCAAGATTCAAGATTTGGACATATGGTATTACAGACATACTATGTCTTGATTCCAATAGGACACTCAGAAAAAAGGACTGAAATGTCTTTGGGGGTGTACTGATAAATACAGACTAGAAAACAATATAATTATATATATACATAGCTGGGTACACAACCTACTATAAAAATCTTGGTCAAAGGGTTGATGGAGAAGTTATTTAAAAGAGAGAAAATGTTTCTAAAACATTTCATAGTTCCCCCCTCGGCTTTTTCTATTTAACATAGAGATATAAAGGGTTATTTTTTTTCTGGAATTTGAATGTAACATAGATTTTGGAGGAGTAGTTAACTGATCAGTTGATGTAATTCTCATCCAATATTATTTTACTCTAGAATAACAGCTTGAAATGTGTAACATTAAGCCACTGAAATAGAAGGAGAGACAAATTTGATATTAGTCCACACGGAAAGGGCCAATATAAGTCAACAGAGGAATGATATCCAAACAGCAAATGTGAAATAAGGCTAATTAGATTAATGGAAACAAAGCTCTGAAACCAAGAAAGATGATTCACTCGCTCAAATTCAAAGAGTATTTTAGGCACCCATGCACTTTGGAAAGGTTTTGGGTTTAAAGTGTGAACAAGGCCTAGACATCGGAGAACTTTCACTATGACAAGTGTGGTGGGGGAGACAGACTTATAAATACAACTGTCAGAGAGTGTGCTACTCAGAGCTGACATCAAAATGCTGCCCAGCACCATGCAGGTTTGTGTTAGCTCTGCCTAGTGACAGATAGCCATGCCATACCAATTAATGAAACAATAATAAAATAAAATAAGACAAATAATAAAAACAAATAACCCAATTTAAAAATGGGCAAAGGATCTGAACAGACATTTTTCCAAAGAAGACATATAGATGGCCAACAGACACACGAAAAGATATTCAACATCACTAATTATTAGAGAAATGCAAATCAAAATTACAATGAGATATCACTCCATGCCTGGCAGAATGGCTATTATTAACAAGACAAGAAAAATAAGTGTCGGAGAGGATGTAGAGAAAAGGGTACCCTCATACACTGCTGGCAGGAATGCAAACAGGTGCAACTGCTATACAAAACAGTATGGAGAGTCCTTAGAAAATTGAAAACAGAACTACCATATGATCCAGCTATTCCACTTCTGGGTATTTATCCAAGGAACACAAAAACATGAACATGAAAAGATATTTGCACCTCTATGTTCATTGTAGCATTATTCACAATAGCCACGACTTGGAAACAACCTAAGTGCTCATCAATGAATGATTGGATAAAGAAGACATGGTATATATACAGGATGGAATACTACTCAGCTATAAAAAAGATGAGATCTTTTGTGCCATTTGTGACAACATGGATGGAACTTGAGAGTATTATGCTAAGCAAAATAAGCCAGATGGAGAAAGCCAAATACCATATGATTTCACTCATATGTGGATGATAAAAAAAAAAACACATAGATACATAGATGATTAAAAAAAACCCACATAGATACAGATAACAGATTGGTAGTTACCAGAGGGGAAGTGGATGGCGAAGGGCAAAAAAGGTAAAGGGGTACATGTGTACGGTGACAGATGGAAACTAGACTTTTGGTAGTGAACATGATACGGTCAATTCAGAAGTTACACCTGAAATTTATATAATGTTATAAACAAATGTTACCTCAATAAAAATAAATAAATATATATATACACTTTTTTTAATATCACCTGAGCCTGGCGATAAGTTTCTATAATACTGTTGTGCCTAAAGATAGGCAGAATTTCTAACAAGGCAGGAGTCAGGAAACAACAGTGAAGACTGAGGGAGCATCGAGAACACAAGCCTAGAGACGTGAAAATGATGGACTAACAGTAGGTGGCTGTGACTAGGGAAGGAAGGCCCATGGAAGGGCTCTGACGGAAGGCAAACCCAGGGATGGATTCGAGAATCACTCACGTGGGTACAATGTTACCATGACAAGGATGAGTACAATCTCCAAGGAAGAGAATGCAAAAGGGAAAGAGCAAAAGGCCCTCTCAGATAAAAAGATTTATAAGAAAAATAGTAAAAAATTAAAAATCACTGAAGATCAATAATGTCAAACAAATGGCTTTCAAAGAAAAGGAGAGGAAAAAAGCCCAGACAACAGAGTCCCTACCCTCGTCCTATACATCTGTGTGATGAGATGCACTGATGAAGGACACCATAACATCAACTAGAACAGAACATAAAGTCATGAGGCCTTAATTTTATTTGTGCTACTGGAGTCAACAACTTCTGCTCACATGACCCTAAATAATCCACTGAAAAATTTAAACCAGTTGCTGTTGACATGTCTCCAAATGTTAAATAGTTGAATTCATTCCTTCCAAGGGTTCTTTGGGGCCTAATTAGTAAGGACAACCTGAATGTGTGGGTTTTCTTACTCTGGTTTCACCAACTTTCTTTTCCCAACATCTTCCTTGGTAACTATGGCAATGTTTGAGGGGGAAAAAATGAAAAATCTTTTATAGGATTTAGCTCAGAGGCGCCCAGAATTATAAATGATGATTTTCATGGGCATTCACAACAGTGTGAATGGAGCTCCATGCTTGGAAAATGAAAAGGTTCATTTCTGATACCTCTCCAGTGCTCTCCTGCTGCACCCACTGACGTCCTCGAGTTGGCTCCCGCAGCAGCACTCTGTCACCTAATTTGACGTCACACCTGGGAGGAACTTTGTCTACCTTCCCCATGCAGAACACCAGCAATAAGAGGAACTGCAGCTCTGGTAGGAGGTCACAGCCAGGCAATTTCATCGTTATTATTGAAGGCAGTGGTCAGTGAACATCACCCTTGACAGAGATCATTCTCAACAACCAGAATTTCATTTTATGGCTCCTCTTTAAAAAGAGCATATACTTATGAAACCGCCCTTATGAAATTCAGCACGATCTTGATTGAACGCTTCTGTATTGTTGTGGAATGCAGTACAGTGGCTGAAGCTGAAAATATCCTTAAATCAAAATTAGTGATGCCAGTTGCAATTTTTAAGTTGAAAAGGAAGAAATGCTTCCCAAGAATAATCCTTTATGCCAAACCAACTGCTGGAGCAGAGATTACCACCTTTACTGCAGTCACCGTATGCTCAGAGAATCTGCTGCAAGCACAAGTAACAGCTGTCACCCCTTTCACTGGCTGCTGAGAGCCAGAACCAGGTGGAGCCAGGCACGCCTGGGTGGACTCACTCATGTCTTATTAAGGTTCATGTAATGTGAAGATGCCTGCTGCATAGGTGCTGGGCTTTTGCTGGTGGCACATACTATGAGGCCTGGTCACATCTGTGTGGCAGTCCACGGGTTGAAAATGCAGGCTGTGCTATTTGCAGAGTTTATTCTAAATGATTTTACCTTCCCCAAAGGTATTGCTCTGGCATTATCTAACATCGAATGCCCTTCAATCCACGGGCACAGAACACTGAGGCCACAGAGACACGCAAAAACTTTCATCAAAAACAATCCACAATTCTCACTTTATTAAAGGGGTCACCTGTCTATAGCTCTTGACAGTTATTTATTAAATTTGTGGTAGGTAAACCTTAAGCTCTATATCTTCTTTCCTGTTGTTCTTCCACACACCTCTCAACTAGACATTTTTACAGCCTATATCATTGACAGTGATCCAAGAAGTGCAAAATTGTAAAACAGTAGACAGAGAAGGTGATGCAACACACTCACTCCATTTGAAGGTGAAAATTGAGTGAATATTTCACCATTTTTGTTCATAACTTTACTCAGCCCATCGATTTTTTTTTTTAATCTCATAGTCTTTTTCTGGCTCCCTGTTTCCACGGAATATTCAAGGTTTCTGCTAGATTTCAAAAGATAAGTCAGCTTCATTCTCATGGATATTCTTACTAGGATGTTCTTTCTATATCTACTCTGTAATCTAAGAAAAGGCATAAATGAAATACTAACTCCTTTTCCTCATACATCAAGTCACTTTAAATTGGAGAAATAAGACAACAGGGAATATCACAGTGTGAAATTTGTATATGTATACAAATTTTCTACTCTACAGTATCTGCCAGGAGGAACTATAAAGAACAGGATTCGTGGACAAATTTTAGAAGCATTGAGTACTACAGATCACTATTTTAAATTAAAGATTTTTAAATCTAATTTACATATAAGTTTAGAGCTAAGCAATGAATACTAAAGGCACCACTTGGCTGGAAATGGACTTCTTAGATAAAAATACTCTAGGAATTGCTCTGTGAGCTTGGTCCAGGGTCTGAAGGAAACACCTAAGCGGTTAGAAGCCAGGGTAGATTCAGCCGTGACCTGGATCTAATCTCAGAGCAATCAAGCTAACAGAGGCGAGTCATTTAACTACGGTGATTGAAAATTGTATCAGGGAGACACAATCATCATGGAGCTCCGGCCTCAGCTCGCACCTGACTAGGCTGAGTTCCAAGACGGATTCTAAACACTCGTCTTGATTCAGCTGAACAGCAATGGCAATGGACAATTGTTTGCCTGGGAATTGTGTGGAAAGCATCTGCGACTCTAAATTCATGGTGCTCCGTAAGGATTCTGCCGTCATGCAAATGCTGTACTTGTAGAACTCTGTACTGCCCAGAGAGAGGCTCTCTAGCAGTGCACGGAGTAGAGGAGCACTGTGCTGAAGGCGCTCTTCCCATTACATAAAATTCCCGTTGGTGGAACAGCTCCATGAGGATGACTGCTGACTTCAGCGCCAGCCTTGATCTAGTTTGCTCTCTGTCCTCATAAACATTGCCAGGTATGTAGAGACAGATGCTGTCCTTAGCCCCGGTTCCAATGAGGTTGTTATTTTCATCCTATTTCCTTTTCAGAACAATGAAAACAGCGAAACAATAGAGACAACAAGGCCTCAATTTCTGGGCATTTTTTAAGAGTAGTTAATAGAATAATGATGCTTGAGTGCATTCCAACTTGGGGATACAAAACCAACTATCTGTCAAAGTTGCATCAATGAAGGCACACACTGCTTCAGACAGACATCCAGTAGATGGGTAATTGCAGATACAAAGAAGCGCAAACAAACGCTTCCTATGCTAGGCCCTATGCCAAGGAATTTACTGGAGGAATTTTATTTACTTAATTATTAAAACACCTTGAGATAAGCAAAGCTGTAAAAGAGCGGCTAATTTTTCCCAAGTCACAAACATAATAAAAGGCAGACTTAAAAATTCTAACTCAAATTTGTCTCACTTAAAACTGTATCATCTTTTCACTATACACTACTTTGAAATAAGTATTTTTTTAATTCTGAAAACTAGCTACTAAACTCATGAGAGATTTCACACTTTCTTACAGACCATATCATATATTTGTAAAAGTGTATAGAAAAAGTTTAACAGAAGTAATAGAAGATAATTATGAGAAAATATTTTACGAAAAAAATGGACTAGGATATCAAATGATGTTGAAATAATTGCCATCAACACTTTAAAAACTGCACAATTCTCCATCTGTTTTGAATGATATTGAAGCAGCACTGATTTCATGAAGCAGACAAGGGAGAGTGTTATTTATTCAAGAGACATTTGGTTTGGATATATAACCATGAACAAAACAGCTAAAACATTGAGTTCCAGCTTCATGAATAAAGTGGTCAAAATGCTGGTCCTCCTCAAATGCATTCCTCACTTTAGGAGAAATGGGGCTTTAAGAAATAATCAATGAAAACTTTTTCATCTCAGCTTACTGAAGTTTCCTCTTGTCGTATGGTGTGCCCTGCCTGATATCTTGTCTATAGAACTGTGTCTTCCAAGCTTCCTTGAGATATAGACAGGTGAAAGTGTAGAATCATGAACAAGGTAGGCCTCTCAAGTTTCAAAAAAATAAAAGAGGAAGAACTTCCATGCACTAGTCATTGAAACTAAGTCCTAGGGAAACAATAATAAATAAAATGCAGACCCTGGTGTCGGTCAGTTATACGAACAAGAGGACCAGAGGCTAGATTATTACATCAGAATGCCAAATAGTTTGTCCTTACTATAAAAGTCTCAAAATAAAACAAATTCATATGATAATAGAAAAACTAGCAAAAACTTGGTAATTTTTCACTCCAATGAATATATTTAAACATATTGTCTCTCCTCTGTTGGAATGAAGTACCCATAAGCACTTGCATGTCTCTCTACAGCAGCAATTGTAGAGAATGATAGACGGACTCACAGAATGATGCCATTGTAGAATACTAACACAAGTGCTGATCTGGGGCTGGCCCAGTGGTGTAGCAGTTAGGGCGCACTTTCCACTTCAGTGGCCTGGGGTTTGCCGGTTCGGAGCCTGGGTTCGCACATGGCACCATTTGGCAAGTCATGCTTTGGTAGGGTTCCTCCATAAAAAGTAGAGGAAGATGGGCACAGATGTTAGCTCAGGGCCAGTCTTCCTCAGCAAAAAGAGGAGGATTGGCAGCAGACGTTAGCTCAGGGCTAATCTTCCTAAAAAAAAAAAAAAAAAAAAATAGTGCTGATCTGAAGGTTGCTAGGCCTACCGACCCGACCCGGCACTTTCTACCACAGGTTCACTGTCGAACTGTGCAAGTCACTTCGCTTC
Organism: Equus quagga; assembly: GCF_021613505.1. Classification (NCBI taxonomy): domain Eukaryota; kingdom Metazoa; phylum Chordata; class Mammalia; order Perissodactyla; family Equidae; genus Equus; species Equus quagga. The sequence goes on from NC_060275.1 coordinate 8,076,289, forward strand.
TCAGATCTCAGTCTTCTCAAATGAAGACGATGGTTTCCTTCAAACTCTAAAATTCTAAGTCAATGATTAATTATAAATTATAAATATTTACTGACTTTATGCACCTATTAAGAAACCATCCAAAGAGAAAATTTCAGATATAGTTGTGTCCTCTTAAAATATGTAAGTTCCAAATTTAGATATTCACTCACTCTACTGTGATGACTCAACTACATTAAGAAAGGAAGATAAGGCAAATCTGCCCTCTAGGTCCAGAAGGAGGAAAATCACCCATCCTTTCTTATGCTAAAAATGTTGGTGCTTTTGCTACAATTAAATCCACAGGAGAACTAACCTGTCCAGATAACAACAAATTCTTCTATGAATTGTTGTATATTCTGAGGGCCCACCTAAGGCCTATTCCCCATATTAAAGAAAATGCTGAACAAACTAGACAAGCAGAAGTTTTTATTTTTTCACTTATGTATTCTTTATTCATTTTTCCCATTACCTATAAAAACTACTTTGTTACAATTTAGAAGAAAAATTTTCAAATAAAACAACATAGGCAACACAGGCTCTCAAGGTTAACATTCTATACTTTTCAAAGCTCTAGCTCAGTTAAAGCTTAAAACAACCCTGTGAAGACAGTAAAACTGGTTATCATTCCACTATTTTGCAGATGGGGAAAGTGAGGCCTAAAACTTTTAGTCGCTTGCCCAAGGTCAGAGGGCCCGCAAGCACAACCAATGTCTGTTCAAGGGAAGAGAATTTCTCCCTGCCACTACTCAGTGAGGATCAGTTTTCACTCTGCTATAATTCAAATCAGTAGTGAGGATTTCATGTTCGATGGATTAATGGTGATAAATTTTTAGTATCATACTAACTGCTCAATTCCCTAAGCATTAGTTGGTGTATTATCAGGAACTATATACTAACTTTAATCTTAACATAAAATATTCCAAAAATTCCTAAGAGATGTGTGATGAAACCAAATATTTGGGATTAAACTTATAACTTCTCTCAGTTACTTAATATTTAAGCTTTAAATCAGTTGTAGAAAGAGATAAGTTTTGGGTTGAACAGTAAAAAACTCTTTGTTTCTTAGATTTCATTAATTTGGGTGTATTTTTTTTCATTACTGAATTTAATATACATGACAGAAATTACCAGAGCTCAGAATAATAAATGGAATATCTTGAGGAATATTTTTTGATAAATATAATTTATTAAATGATCCATTTTACTATAAAAATTACTATATTCCAGGAAGACAATTGAAATAAATGAATCAGATACATCACTGTCCATCTCGGCAGTCACATACAAAAACTTATCAGGCACAGCCATTTCTCTACCAGTCCTGGTTTTCTGTTGTTTTTGCTTTCAATAACTGACTTCTTGCTAACAAAATGTTATAGATTAAATTTTAAATTAAATTTTAGATTAAATGTTCTCATTACATTTGTAGACAAACTGTCAAGAAATAAATAAATCTCTGCAACTTCACTGGGATCTCAGAAAACAGACTCCTCCACAGTTCTAGGCCGTGCAACTCTGTGCTAAATTTGGGAATTTAGAACAGCTATCAGAACAGATTTTCTGAGGTTACGATGCCTGTGGAGTCTGACAAGAGGGCTGCAGGGCCGTCCCGCCCTTTCTCTTGATGGATCAGGGTCTGTCAAGAAAGACAGGACATGCTCACAGGTAAGAAAGGAGAGTTCTGCAAAGGGAGTATTTACGAAGTAGGGAGATCCAGCAAGCAAGAATGGGGCGTCTGCCACCAGGCAAAGTCCTTATGGTAAGGGAGGGAGCCCTTATGTTCCTTATCGTAAGGAAAACACTCATATGAAATGAACTTGTTTATTACTTTGTCATCAGTCCATATCTTAATTAGAAGCTCTTTTGAAGGAAAATGAATAAATTGATATTTTGTAATAATTTTGATGGAAGCATCACTGTGGAAACTTCTTTCTTCTCTATCTTACGAGGAAGATCACCTACTGAAATTCCAGTACATACATGTCATTTGCCTGGGGATTACACATGTTGAATATCTTGTTGGTCATTACTCAATCTTAAATTTTGGGTTGATTCTATTAAGTCTTCCTATAGTCATGAAGGAGCAACATGGATATATAATGCTTATGAGGCAACACACATATCTTAAAAGACTAACTATATCACTGGACCCCTGAGGGACAGCTGTGGCCAGGAGCCCGGGCGCTGGCCCTCCTGTTCCCGGCATAAAAGAATCCTCTGACTTCACTCTCCTGCTCCCAGCTCTGCCAACACCTCCCATTAGCCAAGCCTGATCAGAAGTCAGAGGGCAACGGCATCCCTGGATGCAGCAAATGAAGGTCAGACTGTGATGGGACAGCACAGGGTGGAGAAGGGTATGGACTGAGCAGATCTGGAGGAGCAACTGAAAAATATCCGGGACAAGCCCTGGCAAGAGCACGTGACAGTCAGAGACTTCCCTCGAGCAGGTTTGGGAAAGGTATGAGAAGAACAAAAATACAACCAAGAATGGCAGCCATGTGAACATGGGAATGAGGCCAGGTTACACTTTATCTAACTTTATATTAACATCATGCTTCATGGTCTGCATAGACATTATTATCCCACTTTACACATGAGAAAATTGAGGTGCAAAAAAGTTCACACAACTGGTAAGTGGTAGAATTGGGACTCGAAATAAGGTGTTCGGATTTCAAATCATATGCTTTTCCAGTAAGGAACCCACAACCTAGTAATATGTGAAGAGCTGTCTGATTTCCTACAGGCCTGAGATGTCGCCCTGGTAAATAGCAAATTGTAATCAACTCTATTTGCATCTAGATTAGAAACAGCCAAGGGTCTCTAAGACTTGGGTATCCAAGAAATCCCTTAAATAACATGAAGAATAGGAATAGGCTTGAGAGTTTGTTTTCCCTTCACCTTTTAATCTATTGAAAACACACACTGGAAGAAAATGTGCCACCCAAGCAATTTCTTCTCTTTGCCAGAGGCATTTCTACCACTTGAGAGAAGAGACTGTCATTTATATAATACTAGAGTGGTTAATATTTATGCTCAATTGTCTACCACTATCTGCCCCAGGACAGCTTGAGCTAATTTTTAGAGTACCGTATAACTAGCAATACGCTTCATAAAAATAATGTTAAAAATACATGTCACCAAGCTGTTCTTGATTTGGTCTCAATAAACTTCTGTTCCACTAACCTCCTTCAATTGTCCAACAATTCTCAAGAAGAAAGATCATTTCTCTTATGTTCCTTATCTTAAGGAAAACATTCATGAAATGGACTTGTTTATCACTTTGTGATCAGCCCATATAATCTTTTTTTGTTTTTCATTGAAATATATATGACATATACTGTTGTGTAAATTTAAGATATACAACATGCTAGTTTGATACATTATATATTATAATGTAATTGCCACTGCAGCGATAATTAGTACTTATATCACATTACATAATGATCATTTCTTTTTCGTGGTTGGAGTAATTAAGTTCCAGTCTCTTAGCAAGTTTGATGATTATGATATTGTTGTCTAAATTCACTATTAGAGTTAGATCTCTAGGCTTCATTTATTTCTTGTTGCAAGTTTGTACCCTTAATATGTATATGTATCACATTTTCTTTATCCATTCATCTGTTGATGGGCACTTAGGTTGTTTCCATATCTTGGCTATTGTGAATAATACTTCAATGAACATGGGAGTGCAGACATCTCTTCAAGATCCTGTTTTCATTTCCCTTAGGTACATACCGAAAAATGAGGTTGCTGGATCATATAGTAGATCTATTTTTAATTTTTTGAGAAATCTCCATATAGTTCATATAATCTTAATCAGGAAGCTCTTTTGAAAGAAATGAATAAATTGGTATTTTGTCATAATTTTGATGGAAGCATCATTGTGGCAAATTCTTTCTACTCTAACTTATGAGGAAGGTCACCTACTGAAATTCTAGCACATACATGTCATTTGCCTGGGGATTACACATATTAAATATCTTGTTGGTCATTACTCAATCTTAAATTTTGGTTTGATTCTATTGTCTTCCTATAGTCATGAAGGAGCAACATGGATATGTAACACTTATTAGGAAACAGACATATTAAAATACTAACTATGTAATGTTCATTGTCTAGGCACTGTTGGGATGAGTGGACCAAGAAGGTGTAAAGGATAAAATGAAACACACACATACAAATACACACAGACCCACAGAGATCATCTTTAGACCAAAAGATGACACTGTGTGATGGGATGGCTGGAACTCTCCTCTGAGATAATAGATGAGACAGCTATGCAAAGAAATCATCAATTTGCAGAACAACACATGCACTGTTATGCCATTTTTGTAACTCACATGAAAGATAATACTGTCTATATTATATAGGAACATGTATATGCATATATAAATAGAAATGGCCTGATATAATATTCCCCACACTGAGAATAGTGGTTCCATCTGAGGATTGTGAAAAGGAAGAATTGAGGGTAATGGTCAAAGAGACTTCACCCTCATCTATAACATTTCAACTTCTATAAAATGAATATAGTTTTGCAGATTTCTTGTATTTTTCAAAACCTTTACAATAACACACCTACTCTAACAGTGGTGTATGCAAAGTTGTATTAGCAAAAATGAAGGAAATGTGAAATGCGTTTGTGTAGTCATGGAAGCCATCTTAGAGGAGACGCCATTTGAATTTAATCTTATGGATAAAGACAAATTCTCTGATTAGAAATGTGAAGGTGGCGCATATCAAGAGAAAAGCAAGAGTGTGCAAAGTCAAAGAAATAGGACAAAACCTGGTATGTTCAGACTTGGTATGGCTGACAGGTAGAATGTGGATGTGCAGAAGGGAGGGAATGGCGGAAGGAAAGGGTCACTGTGTCTGTGAGAGGCCTGCCTGCAAGACTAGACTTTAGAGTCAGGGTTATCAACCTGTAACCCATGCCCCCTTAGGTAAACAGAAACATCTGCTGTCCTTTTAATGTTTGCTGAAATTTCAAAACTGAATTAAATATTGCAACTAAGGAGCTGGCCCAGTGGCGTGGCGGTTAAGTTTGCACATACTGATTCGGTGGCCCGTGATTCGCCAGTTGGGATCCCGGGTGCGGATCTACGCACTGCTTGTCAAGCCATGCTGTGGCAGGCATCCCACATATAAAATAGAGGAAGATGGGCATGGATGTTAGCTCAGCACCAGTCTTCCTCAGCAAAAAGAGGAGGATTGGTGGCAGATGTTAGCTCAGGGCTAATCGTCCAAAAAAAAGATATTGCAACTAAAAATGAAACAGAGAAATAATACCTTTAGAATTACATACACACTCGCAGATACACATAATTTAATTATATAATCTGTTTGCTGGCTATAAATTTTCTCTTCCATACATCATGAAATAGAGAACACAGAGTTCACATTCAATTTATACTGCTTTATTTCCATAGCCAACAATACAGATAAAGCAACTTCTAGATTGCATACAGGAAACAAAAATGACATAATACCCAGAGCCAGCAAGAGGACATCAGTTTACTACATAATCAAATCCTACAAGAGATTTTCTAAAACTTAATTATGCCAAATTAATCAAACATTAATTTTTAAAAACTAAACTTTTCTGGGACGTTTGACAAAAATGAACAGCTCTGAGTAGGGTTTTGCACAAGCTTTCTTCTCGGCCAGGGCAAAGGAGGCTGTGAACTCGTCCTCTGGATCTGTTCCTCCCCAGATGAGGCATGCTTCTCTGCCTTTCCATCACTGTCAAGACCAGTGCCCTCTGAGATCTTCATTAGAGGATGAGGCATTTGGTGCCGCATTTTTTTATCTGTGGCTGGAGCTTGTATACAGATGTTGTAGGGTTTTTCCCTCAGTTTCAGGTTCAACACATTCAAAGTTCAAATGTATCTGCCAAATATGCTAAGCTCTTTTGAAAATTATCATTTTTGGAAGTTTGAAGCACTTGGTATTTTTCCCTGGTGTTGCAAAACCGGAGCAACTTCAGGTCATAAGTCTGGGCAAGCACACTTCCCTTCGAGAGGAAGACTGCAGCACGTTTTCTATGGACTAATTTTAATGATTTACAAGCAGCCTATTCCAGGTCTTCCGAGCCAACCTTCGTGGTTCACCAAACTAGATATTTTTTTTCTTCTTAACACTGGATGTTTACACAAGAAAAGAAGCCAGCTCATTGGATGGATGAGATAAAGGAAAGATTTTGGAACAGTGTCTATCACCTAGCTCCCCCATTGTCCGATCTACGCTGGGGGTGTTTAGGAGCCTGGTGTGGATACTACTTTTGGAAGAATCTGTGTTACTGACTCCTTCTGGAACAGGCTCAACTGTGCAGACACCATTTTTCAACCACAAGCAAACCTGGGGCAGGGGGCTGTGTCTCAGTGCATCATGCTAATGGGAAAATTGTTATGTCTACCACAGTAGAATGCAGCTAGGCTACCATTTTTTGTTTTTTGCTTTTTAATTGTGCATGTCTTTCTTGCCTATCTAAAAAAACAAAAACCAGATTCTCACTGAGCCATTAAAGTAGCTAGGAAGAGAGTATCGATTGCATTGATGATTTTCTTTTAAGATCCTGCAGAGTACAGAGTTCTAAGCATCATTGGATGAGCTACTAGCTTACTTAGGAAGAAGAGCTAAATAGTTCAAAATATTCTTCTCATAAATTTATCTTTTTTGATTTGTAATACATTAGGACAAAATATATTCATCACATCAGCTCTAAAAATGAATAAGTCCTTGGTTTCAGTTTTTTTTCCCTCCCGAGATAGTGAAAGCATCTTCAGAAGAAATTCCCAAACACAGGGAAAATAGCTTCATTTTTTTAAAATTTCAAGTCCAATGGGAAGATACTCGTAATCTAAATTTCAAAAAGTCTGACAGACTTTCAGATGATGTCATTATGGAAAATAAGCAAATTCTGTTTATCATTTAGAATCTTCATCCTGCAACTTGAACAATCTACTATTCAACATCAGTTTGTAATTAACCACATTGATGGTAAGAATGAACTCTTCACTTGGATCACTAGACAGGGGTTTTGAAATTAATATTTGGTGGTGAACAAACTAGTGCATTCCAGAAAGAAGAGCTTGTGTCCTTTCCTTGACTTTCCACTGAAAATTCCTATTACAAAGCCAGCACAGCTGGCATTTCATCAGTTAACACTCCGATCATTTTTTTCCTAAATTAATTCATTATATCAAAGAACTTTATTCAGCTGTGAAGCTATCATCAGCTTTATTGTGATCTTCAGAACTTGACACAAACTTGGCTATTTTCCACAGGATTTTTACCCACATATGCATAACCTAGAAACTGGGGAAGAATTGCTTTACCATAAAATTCAACACAACACAATAAATAGCATACGAGTAATGATGTCATTCTTGGCATATTTTACAGTTTGATATGCTAAATTATTAATTTGGTGCTTGACTATTGCGATAGTTAATTTTATGTGTCGACTTGGCTGGGCCAGGGTATCCAGATATTTGTCACACATTATCCTAGGTGTTTCTGTGAGGTATGTTTTAGATGATGTTAACATTTAAATCAGCAGATTTTGAGCAAAGCAAATTGTCTCCCTAACGTGAGTAGGACTCATCCAATCAGCTGAAGGCCTAACAGAATAAAGACTGACCTCTCTCTAAGAAGAGGAAATTCTGCCCCCAGACTGACTTCAGACTCTAACTGCAGCACCAACTCTTCCCTGGGCGTCTCCAGCCTGCTGGCCTACCCTCAGATTATGGACTTGTTAGCTACTGCAACCACATGAGCCAATTCCTTAAAATTATATACATACATATATATACATGTGCACATACACATCCTATTGGTTCTGTTTCTCTGGAGAACCCTGACTAATACAACTATACATCCAAACAAATTCATATTCTGGAACTTTTTCTCAATTTCCACTCCAGGTAAAATTCGAAGTCCTTATAATGAACTTTTTCATGAAGTTTCCTCAGAGATAAGACATTTTAAAAAGTTATTTGTAACTAGAAGTGTAAGTTCTCAGATTCTAACTTTTTTAAGTAGAGTTTGCATGAGAATGACTTGATTATTTTTCAAGTAGTCAAGAGGGCCACACAATATTATTGCTCAGAATTTTTAGACATAAATTATTCCAAAAAATT